>NW_024412391.1:89581191-89870998 GCF_014898765.1 Herpailurus yagouaroundi | reverse complement strand
AAATAAAAAATAAAAAAAAATCATTTAAGACTGGATTCAAAACCTTGTTTGGATCCTGATGTGAGCTGAAAAACCAGTGTGATATTGCAATTTATAACAACAATTATGTATGTGGTTTTCCTCTCTATTTCTGGCACAAAGCTCCTAAAACCATTGGAATTTCCTAAGTGATGAGAGCAACACAGATGTCTTTTGTTATGTTAATTAGGCAGCTTTTGGGAAGCCCCTATAAAACCCAAGGATGGGGATGGTTGCCAGGCAAGCCAACCATGTGATTAGAGAATTGGAACTTCCAGTCCCAACTCTTATCTCTGGGGAGGGAAAAGGGGCTGCAGATTAAATTCGATAACGGACGGCCAATGATTTATTCAATTGTGTCTATGTTATGAGACCACCATAAAAACCCAAAAGGACAAGATTCAGAGAGCTTCCAGGTTGGTGAACACCTGGAAATTTGGGGAGACTGAAGTACTCAGAGAGGGCATGGAAGCTTTTGTGACTTGCTTTACGCATCTCTTCCATAGGGCTGTTCCTGAGTTGTATAAACCAATAATCTAGTGAGTAAACTGGTTTTCTGGGTTCTGTGAGCTGCTCTAGCAAATGAATTGAGGGGAGTCATTGCAACCTGAGATCTAAAGCCAGTTGGTTAGAAGCAGAGGTAAAAACCTGGACCTAAAATTGATATCTAAAGTGGAGGACAGTCTTGTAGGATTAAGCCTTTAGTCATGGAATCTGACCCTATCTCTGGGTAGATGGTGTCAGAATTGAGCTAAACTGAAAGACACTCAGCTGCTGTTCCAGAACTGCTTGGTAGTGTTGATGAGGGAGCTTGGGGCAAGCTGAGGGCAAAATACAGGCTGGCACACTTCTCTGCCCCACAGGTAGAATATGTATGATATTCCTCAGACAATCCTGGCTACCCAAGAACAAAGGAAAGGCATTTAAGTGTTTGCCATGGTAATGTGGGAAACTAAGGCAAATGAAAAATTAAATTCCCTTATTGCCTACAGCCCATTGACAAGTCCTTGAGACTGGCAGAGTGACCTCCCTCTAACGAGTTCAGCTACCTCAAGGATGACACTTTTCTGGGGTCAAAAGATAACTTTAGCTTAACATTATCCCAACCTGGTGGATCCTGAAGTCAACTTCCTTTATCTCAACTGCCCCAAGATATGTGTTGGCAATCATACTCCAAGCTTATAGACCCTGATATACATCTAAAAGATCTCATGATTGAGGTTTTATTAAATGGTAATAAATGGTGTTTTCCTAGCAACAGCTAGCCTCTCACAGTCCTGAAAATCTTGCTTCCAAAATTTCTTAGAGACTTACTCTATCCCTGACCCCCTCCCAACCCGAGGGTACATAATGAGTTACCTGTCATGACCACAGTGCAGCTCTTCCTGCCCATAGGTCCTGTCCCCATGCTTTAATAAAATCATCTTTTTGCACCAAAGATGACTTCAAGAGTTCTTTCTTGGCCATCAGCTCTGGACCCCATGAACCCCCTGTTACCCCAAAACTTCGTTTCCCACACTTCATCACTGTGGGAAACCCCCCATCAGAATTGGTGTCAGGGGCACCTAGATGGCTCAGTTAGTGGAGCATCTGACTCTTGATTTTGGCTCAGGTCATGATCCCAGGGTCATGGGATGGAGCCCCAAGTCCGGCTCTGTGCTGAACATGGGGCCTGCTTAAGATTATCTCTCTCTCCTTCTGCTGCCCTTCCCCCCACTCTCACACACACACACACACACACACACACACTCTCTCTCTCTCTCTCTCTCTCTCTCCCTCTCCCTCTCTAAAATAAAAATTAAAAAAAATAATTGGTGACATAATTGTTAAATAGTAAAAAGACATTTTTGCAATCTGGGAAATTTGATCATGGACTGGATACTAGATTGGGTTTGGCAAACTATGGCCTGATCCTTGTTTTTATAAATAAACTTTAGTAGAACACAGCCACATTCCTTCATTTATGTATCATTTAAGGCTGCTTTCTTCCCATAATAGCAGACGTTGAATAATTACGATAAAGGCTATAGAGCTCACAAAGTCTGACCCTTTACAGAAAATAATTTGCTCATCCTTTAATGCTATTTGAAAAACATCCATAATGTTTGGAGATGCAAACCAAATAATACCTACATCCTTTACTATGCATGTCCACTATTTGCCTTAAAATAGTTCAGCAAAGGAGGGGAAAAAAAGCAAAATAGGTTACATGAAACACATCTTAGTGACTACTGAAGCTAAGTGAAGGCTATATGGGGGATAATTGTATTATTCTCTCTACATTTGTTTGAATTTCTTTTGTACAAAGGATTCATAACTGTGTTTAATTTGAATCATTAACATGTGTGCTAGATTGTTTGCCAAAATGGCTGCCATGACTCTCCTCCTTGTCCCTCAACTGGGAGATATATATAAACAAGTGCAGTACATCCATACAATGTCATAGTATTCAGCAACGGAAAGGAAGAACTACTGATACACTCAACAACATTGATGAATCTTCACTGTATATTGTCTAGATTCAAAAGACTACATATTGCATTCCATTTATATGGCATTCTGGAAAAAGCAAACTAGAGGGATAGAGAAGCGATCAGTGGCCATCAGGGGTTAAGGGGTGAGGGAGGGGTTGACTGCAAAGGGGACATTTTGAGGGTTTATGGAGACTTTGTAGTATCCTTACCACAGTGTGGCATGATTTTACACCTAGTCTCAGGTGATTCTAGTTATTGTCAGTCCATCACCAGTGATCTGTTCAGTTCCACATTAGAATTGTTCAGTTCCAGTTTCTAAGAGGCTGACACCGTAACCCTTACTCCCTAATGTGATGCTGCCTGGAGAAGTTTCTTTTCCAGCTCTTTACTATATTCCTGTCTCATAAGACGGTCCATACAAGACTCTCTTCTGATAGATCCCTCTCATTGGAATGCTTATTTCCCTTTGCATTTGCCCGAAAACTTGTCCCAGAAACAGAGAACTTTGTACGCAGAACTTTAGGTTGTCACTCGGGTGTCTCTAGACCAGCTCCTGAAGGATTTGGGTCTAGTTCTTAAGGAAAAGGTGATTGAAATATGCTGAACAAGTCAAGTGATACTTGAGATGCCATATTATTCTTTCCCCTGACCTAGGTAGGGTACTATCTCAACACAGTGCAACCAAGGGGAAACTTATCCACATTCCTACACCAGATGATTACTCAGAACTGCATAATGCTTGAGATCTTAAATTCCAGAAAACTATTCTCATTCTTGTTACCATCTGCTCTCCCTATTCATTGAGAACATCATTACTTACCTCTTTCTAGGCCACTTGACATCTAGTAGCCTTGTTCTTCTGCTGCAACTATCCCAATGTGGCAAACCCAGGACCAAACCATCCCTGGTCTATGTTCCTGTGTGTCTTTGCTCAGAACACCTGAGAGCGATTTCACCATCATGCCAAAACAAAAGCATGGCCTCCATGAAAGATCAAGTGGTCCTTCAGTGCCATTTGGAAATCTTTTTATGTGCCATATTTTCTGCCTGGCACATTTTAAATGCCCATCTAGTAGTTGGAAAATTAAGAAAAAAAACTGCACTCTCCTTTTCCTGGCCTTCTTTACAACTAAACCACAGACCTATCACATAGGTGCCCCGGTCAAGCTCATCCATCTGAGACCTTATTTTGGAAGTCGGCAATGTAAAGAAACAGGCTCTTGTGAGGCATCAATTCGACTGGTGAGAGCAGCAGTAAAAGCATCCAGATGTTGAAGCTGGCACTGGTTACAAGATTGAGGGGACAGACATCCCTTCCACTGTGGACCAGGGTAGACATATCAGGGGAATGAGAAAACATTTCCCATACTGCAATGCAGTAAGTCCCTTGATGGCCCATAATTTACTTTACAATCTCCATTCTTACGTACTTGGCTTATAGTAGGTGCTTAATACATGTTTAGAATTGATGACTAGCCCAAGGTCACTCAATAGGTCAAGGATCCAGATGTGTCAAATTCATTCTTTCAACTCTAAAGCCACTAATCTTTCTCAGACATAACTGGCAGAGCTGTTTTCTGTATCTGACTCCACCATTAGGCCTGGAATAAATAACGATGGTTGGTTACAACGAAGTCCTCCCATTCCTGGCTTTTCTGCTTCTGGCTCAGCAGCAGAGATGGTAGGACATTTGCAGAGGGCATAGCGCACTTGATATTTGCTGAAGGGGATGATTCACTGTGCCTTCTAAAAGCAATAGCTAAACTTGGGGTCCTGTGAGATGCAACCTTGAGGAAAGTGTGAACAGCACTGTGGGAAGCTTGACTGGTTAGAAATGACCAGGGGCTTAGAGGCCTTCCCAATGCCAGAGAAGGTGGCAGGGGACACATTCGGGGCTCAAGGAAAACAGCTGTCTTCTATCTCTAAATGAGATAACCATGACAGCTTGAAATGCATGCAACTAACTCTTCAGTCATTTCAAAAGTATTTTTACCATAGTGTTCCTCAAGACTCTCTGCATGTGTCACACTGTGAAACATGTGGCAGAGACAGTGCTGTGTTTCTGTCTTCCACAGGAGGGGCTGCTGCCCTGTCTCTGGTGACCCCTGAGAAGCTCCAGCGCTATTGTGGGCCCTCCGCACCAACACCGATGGGCGGTGGAAAACAGCCTTTGCCGTCGCTGCAGTTGAGGGTATGGTCCCAGGTACGCGCATGTGCTGTGTGGGAAAGCAGATGTCAACCTCACCAACAGGTCAGGAGAGCTCACTGAGGATGGGGTGGGGCATGTGATCACCATTATGCACAATCTTGAGAAGACAGGAGGTGAAGAACGGAAAAGTACAGCCAGGTCAGGCCAATGGTCTGGACAACAAGCCCTGTGAACCTGGATTGACTGAAGATTCAGGCCCATGAGGGCTGCACCACTTCCCACGGTGTATTCCCATATTGCAGTAAGTTTCTTAATTGCCCATAATTTACTTCTACCACCTTGGACTTCGTGTCAAAGGCCAACCAGGCTGCTGTGGCTGCCAAGAAGAGATAGAACTATAGGTCTTTTCTGTTAAAACATGTTTTCTACACATACAAAAGAAATGAGGTCATGTGACTTATTGCCAACAGAATGCAGACGAAAGGGATGTGACCACCTTTTCTGCCTCTGAAAACCGATGAGATGCCCCAATCCACCCCCCACCCCCACCACACCCCCCTCACTCTGCTCTGGAGTGAAGGTTTCAGAATCTGGAGCCACACAATAGAAGAGGTCAAACTATCTGGGTTCACCACTTGGAGAGTCACCTTGGAGACCAGACTGACTAAACTCTTTGTTAGGCTGTGGTGTGCATGAGATATAACCCTGCCATTGAGATATGTCAGACACATTATGGATTGTATTAGTGACTGGCATGAATCACGGTAACACAGACCATGACCAAGATTCTCATCTACTGCTTAAAGGAACCAGTGGATAGTACCAATTAAAATAAAACTTACATTTGGGCAATTTGGTTTGGAAAATATTTATCATTTACACTGTAACCTCCTTTTTACTTTGGGAAATTTCTATCTGCCCTCTGCATGGAATTTTCCTCTGCTCATGGCCCACCTCTCGCTCACCCTCCAACTCTCACCTTATGTCCCATGCCCACAGAGAAGGTTTTTTCTGAAGCAGGTTCCCCCACCATTTTCTCTCATCGCACCCATGTTGTTTTCCTTATATAGCACTAATTACGATTTCTATCAATACACGTTTCTGTGTGTGTGTGTGTGTGTGTGTGTGTGTGTGTGTGTGTGTGTTTATTCCCCATGAGACAGTAAAAGCTCTGTGACACTGGACCTCATCACTGCCGAGTCCTCACTCCTTATAGCATGCAGCCACATGGTGGGAGACGTTAGTTGTACAAATGAACAAATTAATGAATAGGTACATGCTTTGGTCATTGCAGAGAATGAAGATGAATACAATGAATTCATGATTAATGATGAGGCTTAATCAAGCATGTAGTTAAGGACAAGATAAACTGCAACGTGGTATTTTTCAAAGTAATAGAATAAGAAGCCAACCTGAAGGAGTTCCCAATGGCCAGCACTGAAACAATTTGAGCAACCAAATAAATAACGCAGTATTGGATTGTAATCCAAAGTCTAAAATAAGCATCCACGAGTCTATACTAACATAAATAAATGCTTGAATAAGTAAATAATGGGAGGGAGAGACGAACCTCACATACAGAAGAATTCCATGTAGGTACTTCATGTAGGTACTTCCCGTCAAGGATCCAGCATCTAATCCCCACCACGGGGGTGTGGGTGAGCTTAGTAATGTGCTTCCAGAGGATAGAGTATGGGTAGAGGGGAGAAAGTAGCTTGACAGTGGAGGAACCTGGCAGAAATGACCTCAGCCAGGTAGGTGAGCAAGGGTAACACTATCGTGATAAATCATGTTGAAAACACACACTGTTGATGTGATGAAGGCACTTCGCCTCGGCAGCCTTCCTCCAAAGACCCACAAGCCGTCTAACCATGAGAAAAACACTAGACAAAGCCAGTCTGAAGGGCATTGTACTCTGCAAATGTCATCAGAAAGAAGGAAAGTCTGAGAACCTATCACAGCCAAGAGGAGCCTGTATTAGCCAAAATTCTCCACAACGATGGAACCAAAACACTAGGGTGTAAATGTTTGTGTCCTCACCAAATCTGTATGTTGAAATCCTAACCCTCGAAGATGATGATATTAGGATGTGGGGCTTTTGGAGGCATTTAGGTCATGAGGGTTGAGGCCACATGAATGGGATTAGTTATCTGAAAAAAGAGACCCTGCAAAGATCCCTTGCTCTCTTCACCATGTAAGGAGACAGATGTGAACCAGGAAGGCCCTCACCAGAGCATGACCACATGACCATGCTGATGTCTTGATCTCAGACTTCCCAGCCTCCAGCACTATAAACAATAAATTTCTGTTGTTTAGAAGACACACAGTCCAGTCTGAGGTATGAATACCAATCTGAATAGACTAAGCCTACACACCACACACACACACACACACACACACACACACACACACACACTCACACACACACACTCACACAAATGAATTAATTATAAAGAATTGGCTCCTACAATCATGAAGGCTAGCAAGTTCAAAATCTGCACAACCAATACATGTCCCAGTTCAAGTCCAAAGGCTGCCAGACTTCTGTAGAACCAGGAAGAGCTGATGTCCCAGGTCAAAGGTTGTCAGACAGAGGAAATTCTATGTTACTTGGGGGAGAGTTACCCTTTTGGTGTGTTCAAGCCCTCAACTGATTGGACGAGGCCCACCACATTGGGAGGCCAATTTGCTTTACTCAGTCTACTGCTTTAAATGTTCTTCTCATCCAAAAGCACCCTCACAGAAACACCTAGTTGGTTTGTTCTGGGGTTTCAGCACAAAAAACAAACAGGAAAGCAAAAATAAAACCATCCAAATAAAAACACCCAGAATAATGTGTGCCCATTAAATTAACTATCACAGAACCTAGGGAAACATGATGACTAAATGTAATGTGGTCTCCTAAGTAGGATCCTGTAATTAAAAATGACATTAGGCAAAAGTAAGGAAATCTGAGTAAAGTACAGATTTTATTTAATAATAATGTATCAATATTGGTTTATTGATTGTGACAAATGCACTATACTAATGTAAATTGCTAGTAATAGAGAAAAATGCATGAAGGGTGTATGGCAACTCTGTACTAATTTTCAAATTTTCCTGGAAATCTAAAATTATTCTAAAATAAAAAAAATATATTTAAAAAGACGATCTGTTGATGAGTGATGTCAATAAAGGATTCCTGGACAAGGGTGGCTTTTGAAATAGATATTTTGATTGCAGGTGGGCACACCAGAATGTGGAAGCCCTTGAATGTCAGACTGGAAAGCTTTTATGCATGAATGTCTTCATGAAGATTTAGATAAACAGATCAGAGAAAGAGTGGGGATAGGGAAACCAAAGAGATTATTGCTGGGTCCAAGGGAAGGTAAAGAGGGATCCAATACGGTGCCAACTGTGGAAGCAGAAAGGAGTTAGTGGACTTGAGAGACACCCAGGAGTGAATCGATGGGATTTAGGAGCAGACTGGATATAATGAAAGATCCAAAGGATTTTAAAGGATTTTTCAAGGATATTAGCTTCAGAGGCTTGAAGAATGTTGGTGACCAAAATGAAGGCAAGACAAGACCAAGAGCAGATTGAGAGAAGAACAAAAGTTTACATTTGCATTATCCTCAAACTATTCTGGACAGGACATCTGGAAGCATTTGGAAAATACACATGTGGTATGTGGTAGGGTGCCTCTGGTTAGAGATAGAGGTACTGGAGTCCTTGTCAGAGGTGGGAAACAGCTGGAGTCCTGGACATAGAAGACTCTGCTCAAAGGATGGGGAAGAAAGAAGGTTAAAGACACAGCACTGGAGGACACCAAGGGAGAAGGGGAAAGAATGTAGAAACCAGAGGACTTTAGGAGGTCAGAGGAGAAACAATGATGTGACTGAAGTTCAGTACAACCCACCTTCCCCCTCCTTGCAGAAACAAAGTAAAAGAAAACCAACAGCCCTGTAAAATACACTGCAATTGATCAATCTAAACCAAAAAATCAGGAAAGAAGTTAAAACCTATTGGGAAGTCTTTTACTGTTAAGTAAAAATGACCAGTGAGGTGTGGTTAACAAACTGAATGCAAGGCAAGAAAAGATTTCGGGGAGGGGGCAGTTTTTGATGTAAAAAAGGGGAAATCACAATAATGATCTAGACCTGTAAGTCACAGATGAAATAAAGACTGAATCATAGAATTAAGGGTACCTTTATATTTAAAGAATAGACAAAATTTATTGTCTTATCCTAATATAGAAGTTTGTTATTTACTTGATATTCTTTTTTTTTCATTTTTTTTTAACGTTTATTTATTTTTGAGACAGAGAGAGACAGAGTATGAACAGGGGAGGGGCAGAGAGAGAGGGAGACACAGAATCCAAAACGGGCTCCAAGCTCTGAGCTGTCAGCACAGAGCCCGATGCGGGGCTCGAACTCACGGACCGTGAGATCATGACCTGAGCCGAAGTCAGACACTTAACTGACTGAGCCACCCAGGCGCCCTTTACTTGATATTCTTAAGAGAAAAATGGTATTAAACTAATGGTTTAAAGCATGATTTCTAACATCTGTACTTCAAGAGAGAAAAAATGACACATAGCCTATACCAGATAGAAAACAAATTGCACAGCAAAAAAGAAAAAGAAGGAAACAATGCTTTAATATGCTTTAGTAGGCATCAGACATTGCGGTACCTGGATCCTTCAGTCAGTTAAGTGTCTAACTTCAGCTCAGGTCATAATTTCACGGCTTGTGAGTTCAAGCCCCGTGTCAGGCTCTGTGCTGACAGCTCAGAGCCTACAGCCTGCTTTGGAGTCTGTGTCTCCCTCTCTCTCTCTCTCTCTTTAAAAAATAAATAAGCATTAAACTTTTTCTTTTAAATAGGCATCAGATGTATAGAAAACCTAATCATTTGACTAAGTGTGAGTTAATCAACACCATTAAAATGCAAAAATATCAGATGAGGCTAAAAATGCTAGTCGAAAGGAAAATGAAATATTGTAACAGAAAAGTTAAAAAAATAAATACACTAGCAAAAATGTAAAATGTAAAATGATTTGTACACAGGGTTGTTCACCATGACGTTAATAATACCAAAGGAATACAAACACCCAATGTCTACCACCGTGACACCTGTTGGGTGATCTGTGCCACATCCACACAGCATAGAACTGTGTGCTCTTCGGGCCTTTGATGGTATATAGAAGGTCTCTCTATCCTGCCATGGAGATGCTGCCAGGACACATGGCTGTAGTAGTCATTTAGGTGTTCTCTCTCTCCAGACAATGGCGGGAACGCACTTCCATGCCCACTTGGATTTGCTTTTGCCAATTCAATGTCAGTGGAAGCATCGTGCCTCACCCCTGTGTGGAGCTGTTGCCCGGCACAGTGTGACTAGCCTTAGCCTTTCTTTCCTTTCCGCTGAGCCCACACAATGTTCCAGATGGTGGTTGCTCCTTTAGCTTGGGTCCCAAAGTCAGGATGACAGTGACACAAAATAGGGTTCCTAGCTGGAATGGCAAGGGGCATGTAACATGAGTGATACATAGATCTTTGTTGCATAAAACCACTGAGATTTTTGTGTTAGGGTGTTGCTGCAGCTTAACACAGTATCTTGACAGATAGATCAACTTGGAAACAGAAGTAGGGTGCTATGGTTAAAAAAAAAAAGTGGGAGGTGATACTGTCTTAAGGCTCAGCTGTAAAGGGTTTGGAAACTGAGTAGAAGCTGGAAAGAGGGGGATCCATACTATGCAGTGGTAAAATGCCTGGTCACATATGGACCAAGAAGATAATGGGTAGAGAAAGGTCTTCCAGAGGTTAAAGTCAAAGAGTCATAAAAACAATGGAGCCCCAGAACAGTCCTACTCAAGAAACAGCCCCAGGGTAGAGGTCCTCAGACAACTGCCCGGTGGTATGCCAGAGTTGCTGTAAAGATTGCTGTTCGTCCCGTTGGTCTACTTCCCAAATGGGAATGTCCACCAGGACAATCTTACTCCATCCTGTCGGGGTGTGTTGTTGCTGTGTGTGGACAGATGGTCAGATGACTTGTTAAGTCTCTGGATCCAGGAAATGCATCAAATGTGAATAGATAACAACCACTTTCAAGAACTATTTAATACGTAAATATAAGCATGATATGAACCATTAAAAATGAAATATATTCCTATTCCATAACCCAGCAATTTCACTCCTATATAAAAAACATAAGAGGGCATATAATCAACAAAAGATATGTACAAAAATGTGTATAGCATCTTTATCCATGATAATCCAAAATAAAAAAACAGTCCAAATGCTCATCAATAGAATGAATAAATAAATTGTGGTATTTATACAATAGAATGGTATTTAACAATATACTACCTAACAACACACTGTTGAATGAAAGGAGCCAAACATAAAAGATTATATACTATAGGATTGTATCTATACGAAGTTCAAGAACAGACAAACTATATTGATAGAAAAGAGAATAATAGCTATCTCTGTGTTGGGAAAGGGGCACAAAGAAACCTTTCAGGGTTCTGGAAGTGTTCTGTTATATCTCAAGAACACAATTTCAAATAAAATAAAATATGAACACACTCTCTCTCTCTCTCAAAAATAAATAAACATTAAAAACAATTTTTAAAGGGGCGCCTGGGTGGCTTAGCCCATTAAGCAATTGACCTCAGTTCATGTCATGATCTCATGGTTCATGGGTTTGAGCCCCATGGTCAGGCTGTGTGCTGACAGTTCAGAGTCTGGAGCCTGCTTCAGAATCTGTGTCTCCCTCTCGCTCTGTCCCTCCCCCATTCACGCTCTGTCTCTCTCTCAAAAATAAACATTTATATATATATATATATAAAATATATATATTATATAATATATACATGATATATATAATATACACATATATACATATGATATATATGATATATATAAGCCACATCTGGATCCAGTGTAGCGACACACACCTGACCCTTGGTGTAGGGCTACCACCAATCATCCCAAAGAGTCTGACTTGGAGATGAATGCCAGGAATGCGCTAGCATCCTCAGGTTAGACAAGCATATTTGTACGCAGGGAAGAATTGGAACCAAGTACTTACTGCCAAGAAAAGTGGACTGTGATAGTTATTATGGATGTTCACAGGTGTGCTGGCTTTCTCTCTTCCCCAGCATATAATAAAAGCGCACTTCTCTGAAATCAGCTATGGCCACAATTTCGACAGCCAATGAAGTGTGTGGTAGCGAGTCCTCTGAAAACCAGTGTGGGCTCTGCCACGTTCCCTTCCCTCCGCAACAGTCCAAGGAGAGCTGCTCTCTCAGCTTAGGCCGGAGGGAGCCCATGGTGGCAGCAGAGCCCCAGCCCCCCGAGGGGGACACGGACTGTGAGATGCAAAGTGAACTGTGTTTCGAACCACTGAGGTGTCAGTGCTGTACCCAAACCTACACATAGACCCCAGCCTATCCTGGTAGGTAACAATTGTTAAGTACGAAAAGCAAGTGGTAGGCAAACTGCTCTTCTGTATCTTTATATGAAAGAAGGGGAAGGAATAGGAATAGATACATACATTTGCTGATATTTTCAGAAAGAAAACAGTGGAAGAATACCAATGTTTAAGAAATCACTCATAATGAAAAGGAGGAAAGAGGTAAGAAGACATGGAGAGAAGGCAGACTCCTTTGACTGTACCTTAGTATACAGTTCTCACTTTTGAATCATGTAATTATCTTCTGTATTCAAAATATAGAAGTAAATCATGAGAAGGGGCCCTTGTGGTGATGGAACTGTTCAGTATCTTGATGGTGACAAAATTATTTAGAGCTAAACACACACACACACACACACACACACACACAGACACACACACACAAGTGCAAGGAAAACTGGCAGAAGCTGAACAAGATCCGTGGATTGGATCAATGTTGATATTCTGGCTGCGATATTATACTATGGTTTTGCAAATGTTACTGTTGGGGGACACTGAGTAAAGTGAATGCATGATCTCTCTGTACTATTTCTTACAACTGCATGCAAATCTATGACTATTTCATTAAATATCAAAATACATCAAGAAGAATAAAAAACATTCCCTGACTATGAAATTGTATCAAATGATTCAGTTGTATCTCAAGTTAGTGATATAATCATATAAAGAACAATATTATTTCAAATAACTTTAGAACAAATATTTTGATTGCATATTGTTAGTGAAACATGTCATAAGGGCAAATTAAGCTATGAAGAAGTCTTTTTTTTAAGGTTTTATTTTTAAGTAATCTCTACACCCAAAGTGGGGTTAAAACTCACAACCCCGATATCAAGAGTCACATGCTCTGCCAATCGAGCCAGCCAGGTGCTCCAGCTATGAAAAAATCATAACTTCATTCAGTAATGTTACTATCATTATAAAGTGGTATGGCTATAGCTAAATTGTAAGCTAAAGCAAATAAATAACTATGTTAATACTGTTAGGAACTAAGATTCTCAGCATTCTGCAACAGAGTTGCAAGTATAAAATTAAAGAAGTAAAAGTCCTGTAACACTGCATTCAAAATGAAAATAACACTATAAAGTCATTAGTATTTTCCTTTTAAAAGCAGTACATTTCTTAGTTTTTTTCCATTTAAAAATCCCGAAGGCAGTGACAAGTTGGGAGCAATGAGCACCCCAAGTAAACAGATCAGGACCTCTAAATGCCATTCACTCTGGGGATAGACTGCAGTAACGTCACAGCTTCCCCCGGTATTCACAAGCTTGAGTGTTTCCCTTTGAGTCTAGGCTTGGCCATGTGACTTGTTTTCACGGATGGGACACTGGCAAAGGTGATGCAAGCAGAGGCTGCAAAGCATGTTCTCCTTAAGATTTACTCTCTTGCTGCTCTTGAGAACTCTGTGACCACCAGCATATGAAGAAGCCCCCCATAAACTGACTGGATGAAAGAAATATGGTCTGTCTGCTCCTGGTGTCCTAGCCTAGTGCCACTAAAGGCCTACCATGGGAGCAGAACCAGCTCCGTAAATTTCAGGGTTAGAAAAAAGTGAAAATGTGGGGCCCTTTCTTTTTGTTTTTTTAATTTTTTTTGACGTTTATTTATTTTTGAGACAGAGAGAGACAGAGCATGAACGGGGGAGGGGCAGAGAGAGAGGGAGACACAGAATCGGAAACAGGCTCCAGGCTCTGAGCCATCAGCCCAGAGCCTGACGCGGGGCTCGAACTCACAGACTGCGAGATCGTGACCTGAGCTGAAGTCGGACGCTCAACCGACTGAGCCACCCAGGCGCCCCTGGGGCCCTTTCTTTAAAACATATTAATTTCAAAACTGCAACAGCAGATCTCTGGGGCGAAGGATGAGGCCTTTCAGAGCATGGGGCTCTGTGTGCCTGAATAGGTCACAAACCCAGCCCTACATGTGAATAAGGCCATCCTTGATCCTCTAATTACCTGCATTGTTTACGACAGATGTATGAGAGGGCTCAGCAGAGACAACATGAGCAGTCCCACACAACCCACACAACCCACAGAATCATGAGCTAAAAAATTGGTTGGTTTCAGCCACTTGGTTTTGGAATGGTTAAATGCACAGCAGAAGCTACATGGCCTAAACACCAATGTCTAAAATATTATGAACTAATGTCTAAAGAACATAAAAAAAAAACTATAATTAATACTGAAATCTAGTTAATATTATCCAGAATGAAGTGTTTAAGGGAAGTGTATGGTATCTGCAACTTACTCTGAAATCCATTAGAAAAATAGCAAGGATTGATGGATAGATGGATACATGAGAAAAAACAAGTATACTGAAATGTTAATAACCGGTTGAATCCAGTAGGTGGGTATAGATGTTCACTGTACAATTCTTCCAAACTGCCTTTATGTTTAAAAATTCTCCACTTGATCTTAGCCAAAAGGCCGAGAAGCGATGTTTAAAAATTCTCAAAACAGGGTGCCTGAGTGGCTCAGTTGGTTAAGTGTCTGACTCTTCATTTCAGCTCGGGTCATGATCTCCCGGTTCATGTGCTCGAGCCCTGTGTGGGGCTCTGCACTAATAGTGGGGAGCCTGCTTGGGATTGTGTCTCTCCCCCTCTGTCTGCCTCTCCCCTGCTCATGTGCATGAGCATGCACTCTCTTTCTCTCAAAATAAATAAACATTTAAAAAACAAAATCCTGAATAAGAAAGGATGCAAGAGTCAATGATTGAAAAACATATTAAACATTTAAAACACTGTGTAGTTATCCTAATATTCAAGAAATTATTTAAGACTGGTCACCATTATTGGTAACTAGGGCACCAACTCCATGTTCTAAAAAATGGCCAATAAAGGGGGGGGGGATTCCACATCTCCCCTGATTTTCCTGTATGACCAATGTTTATCCTCATTGATAAGGGAAAGTTTATTTACAGGATAATTCCAACTGCTAAGAATGAGTAGATCATAGTTAGAAATCCATCATTTTGCAAGTCCTAATAAAATAATTGATTCAGGCGAAGATCCACCAATAGATGAAACCCTTAGATGATAAGTTAATGGGGAACTTGACAGTGGAAAACTCAGGCTGCTGCTACCTGAACCCACTTATCGGACTTCACATCACTGAGAGCCGGTCAACCACACATCACGTGACTTCTAACGCACTATGTTAAGGACACAGAACTACCTACATATTAATTATGCCAAACACAATTGAGTCTGCATCTAATCAAGCATTAAGGCTAACTCCTGTTCACATGGGGACAGTGGAACAGAAGGAGGGAACAGAAGGAAATGAATAACATAAGGAAGTAAAACAAAAATTCAAAACGTGCGGGGCTCCTGGGTGGCTCAGTCGGTTAAGCCTCCAACTTTGGCTCAGGTCATATGTCACGGTTCCTGAGTTTGAGCCCTGCGTGGGGCTCTCTGCGGTCAGCTTCGGATCCTGTCTCCCCCTCTCTCTGCCCCTCCCACACACATGAGCGCACAGACCCTCTGTCTGTCTCTCTCAAAAATTAATAAACATTTTTTAAAAATTCAAAATGTGAGGGGCGCCTGGGCGGCTCAGTCGGTATACCATCCAACTTCGGCTGGGTCATGATCTCACGGTTCGTGAGTTCGAGCCCTGCGTGGGGCTCTGTGCTGACAGCTCAGAGCCTGGAGCCTGCTTCGGATTCTGTGTCTCCCTCCCTCTCTCTGCCCCATCCTCACTCTCGCTCTGTCTCTCTCTCTTCCTCAAAAATAAGTAAACATTAAAAAAATTTTTTTTTTTAAATTTAAAATGTGAGACATTCCACAGAACAACAAACCAAGGCATGACAGAGATGGGGGTGGGGACCACACTAGATTAGCAATATGTAAGAGACTTAATGATTGAACATAGTGTGTGGGTTTATTTGCTTCCTAATTCAGACAACCCAACCATAAAATGGTATTTATAAGGAGAGGAGCTTTAGTTTGGATTGGGTACTTGAGGATAACCAGGAATTGGGACAAAACTCTCGCGACACTGTGAGGTGGCATGGGGTGGCTCTTCCCTGGAACCGGGGTGCACAGAGAGGGATCCTTTAAGACATCGGGTTTAAATCCCAGCCGAGCTCCAGGGAGGCACAAGAACTGGTGCAATGGGACAAACCGCCTCGTTCGTGCCCGCGGCACTGCAAGGACGGCCTGAGCAGAGTGGTTTGGGACACTTGGTCAGGGAGGAGAGGCTGGGGTGTCACCATTTTTCTCCCCGTTGCCGAAAAGGTGGGGCTTCAGGGAATGGACAGCTCTCCACAGGGGAGGCAGGACCCGCCTACACCTAGCCACGCCCCTCCGTGCCTGGTAGCCGCCTATCTACAGGAGTGATATTGCAACTGTCGAACCAGACGGTCCCTCCTCCACACCAGTGCTGCCACTGGTTCCAAGGCACTCAGTGGTTTTGCGTTTCCTTATTTAATTCTTGGACAATTCTTATTTTATATATACATATATAGATGGATATAGATATAGATATAGATATTTTTTCCCTCTTCCTTTTCTCCTTATTATTTCTTCCCTCCTATAGGCTGGTTATTGTTGATTTGTTTAAGCGGACATATTCAATCTATTCTCTTTATAGCTGGTCTATAGCTCCTTCTTTATTTTCCTCTGCCTCTCTCTGTATTAAGCCATAGAGTTCCTTTGCCTAGTCAGTTTTCTTTTATTTTTCCCCCACCCTTGTCATCTCTCTTTCTGTATGAGATAAGCCCTCTTCCAACAACAAGGTGGCCACCTCGTTGTTTTGCTGTAGTGCGTGTTTTTGTTTTTCCTGGTTTTTTGTTTGTTTGTTTGTTTGTTTTCTTTTCCAGGGCTACTTTGGAGAACAAATCAAAGCACGCCTGGTATAGGGTCCAAAACATCACTACGAGTAGGGAGATAAAGCAACCAGAGTCACAACAACAGACAACAAGTAACACACTCCAAAAAACACCTCCTGAAAGGCAAGGCCCTGGACAGTGTATGACCCCTCTTTAATATAGTAGTGCTCACAGGTGCAAGTCACATAACAAACTTTTAAAACACATAAGGGACAGAAAATCAGCCAAAATGATGAAACGGAAGAATTCTCCTCAAAAGAAATTCCAGGAAGAAATGACGGCTAAATAATTGATCAAAACCGATATAAACAATATAACTGAAAATGAATTTAGAATCATAGTCATAATATTAATTGCTGGGCTTGAAAAAAGCACAGAAGACTGCAGAGAATCTATTGCTGCAGAGATTAAGGAACTAAAAAACAGTCATGATGAATTAAAAAATGTTGTAAATGAGGTGCAAAATAAACTAGAGGTGGTGACAGTGAGGTTGAAGAGGCAGAGGGAAGAATAGGTGAAATAGAAGATAAAATTATGGAAAAAGATGAAGCTGAGAAAAAGAGAGATAAAAACATTCCAGCCCACAAGGGGAGAATTAGAGAACTAAGTGATTCAATGAAATGGAATAATATCCATATCAGAGGATTTCCAGAAGAAGAGAGAGAAAAAAGGGGTGGAATGTACTTGAACAAATCGTAGCTGACAACTTCCCCAATCTGGGGAAGGAAACAGACACTGAAATCCAGGAGGCACAGAGAACTCCCTCCAGACAGGACATATTACAGTGAAACTGGCAAAATACAAAGATAAAGAGAATTCTGAAAGCAGCTAGGGACAAATGGGCCTTAACCTACAAGGGGAGACACATAAGGGTAGTAACAGACCTATATACTGGAACTTGGCAGGCCAGAAATTTTCAATGTGCTAAATAGGAAAAATATGCAGCCAAGAATCCTTTCTCCAGCAAGCCTGCCATTCAGAATAGAAGGAGAGATAAAGGTTTTCCCCCAAAACTAAAGGAATTCATCACCACTAAACCAGGCCTACAAGAGATCCTAAGGGGGGACTCTGTGAGGGAAATGTTGCAAAGGCCACAAAGGACCAGAGACATCACTACCAGCAAGAAACCTACAGATAAGACAATGATGCTAAATCCATATCTTTCAATAACAACACTGAATGTAAATGGACTAAATGCTTCAATCAAAAGACATAGGGCATGAGAATGGATTTAAAAAAAAAAAAAAAACAAGACCCATCTATTTGCTGTCTACAAGAGACTCATTTTATTTTATTTAAAAAAATTTTTTTAATATATGAAATTTATTGTCAAATTGGTTTCCATACAACACCCAGTACTCATCCCAACAGGTTCCCTCCTCAATACCCATCACCCACCCTCCCCTCCCTCCTATCCCCCACCAGCTCTCAGTTTGTTCTCAGTTTTTAAGAGTCTCTTATGCTTTGGCTCTCTCCCACTCTAACCTCTTTTTTTTTTTTCTTCCCCTCCCCCATGGGTTCCTGTTAAGTTTCTCAGGATCCACATAAGAGTGAAAACATATGGTATCTGTCTTTCCAAGAGACCCATTTTAGACCTTAGAACACCTTCAGATTAAAAGTGAGGGGATGGAGATCTATCATGCTACTGGAAGTCAAAAGAAAGCTGGAGTAGCCATACTTCTATCAGACAAACTAGATTTAAAAATTTTTTTTTTCAACATTTATTTATTTTTTGGGACAGAGAGAGACAGAGCATGAACGGGTGAGGGGCAGAGAGAGAGGGAGACACAGAATCCGAAACAGGCTCCAGGCTCTGAGCCATCAGCCCAGAGCCCGACGCGGGGCTCGAACTCACAGACCGCGAGATCGTGACCTGGCTGAAGTCGGACACTTAACCGACTGCGCCACCCAGGCGCCCCAAGACAAACTAGATTTTAAACTACAGGCTGTAACAAGAGATGAAGAGCATTATATCATAATTATGGGGTCGGTCCTTCAAGAAGAGCTAACAATTGTTAATGTTTATGCACCAAATTTGGAAGCACCCAAGTAGATAAAACAATTAATAATAAAAATAAGCAATCTTATTGGTAAGAATGTGGTAATTGCAGGGGACTTCAATACTCCTCTTCCAACAATGGACAGATCATCCAGACAGAAAATCAATAAAGAAACAATGGCCCTGAATGATACACTGGACCTGATGGACTTGACAGACATATTCAGAGCTTCTCATCCTAAAGCAGCAGAATACACATTCTTCTCGAGTGCACACAGAACAGTCTCCAATATAGATCACATACTGGGTCACAAAACAGCCCTCAATAAATATAAAAGAACTGAGATCATACCATGCACATTTCAGATCACAATGCTATGAAATTTGAAAGCAACCACAGGAAAAAGTTTGGAAAACCTCCAAATGCATGGAGGTTAAAGAACATCCTGCTAAAGAATAAATGGGTCAACCACACAATTAATGAAGAAATTTAAAAATATGTGGAAACAAATGAAAATGAAAACGCAATAGTCCAAACCCTTTGGGATGCTGCAAAGGCAGTCCTAAGAGGAAAATACATTGCAATCCAGGCCTATCTCAAGAAATAAGAAAAATCCCAAATACAAACTCTAACAGCACACTTAAAGAAACTAGAAGCAGAACAACAAAGAAACCCCAAGGGCAGTAGAAGAAGAGAAATAATAAAGATCCGAGCAGAAATAAACAATATAGAATCCAAAAAAACAGAACAGATCAATGAAACTAAGAGTTCGTTTTTTGAAAAAATTAAACAAAATGATAAACCCCTATCCAGACTTCTCAGAAAGAAAACAGAGGACCCAAATAGATAAAATCACAAATGCAAATGGATTTATCAAAACCAATCCCTCAGAAATACAAGCAATTATCAGAGAATACTATGAAAAATTATATGCCAACAAACTGGACAACCTGGAAGCAATGGACAAATTCCTAGACACCCATACAATACCAAAACTCAAATGGGAAGAAATAGAAAATTTGAACAGATCCATAAGTAGTGAAGAAATTGAATCCGTTGTCAAAAATCTCCCAACAAATAAGAGTCCTGGGCCAGATGGCTTCCCAGGGAAATTCTATCAGACATTTAAAGCAGAGTTAATACCTATCCTTCTCAAGCTGTTCCAAAAAATAGAAATGGAAGGAAAACTTCTGGACTCATTCTATGAAGCCAGCATTACCTTGATTCCCAAGCCAGAAAGAGACCTCATTAGAAAGAAGAATTACAGGTCAATGTCCCTGATGAACATGCATGCAAAAATTCTCCACAAGATACTAGCAAATCAAATTCTACAGCATATAAAAAGAATTATCCACAATGATCAAGTGGGATTCATTCCTGGCCTGCAGAACTGGTTCAATATTTGCAAATCAATCAATGTGATACATCACATTAATAAAAGAAAGGATAAGAACAATGTGATCCTGTCAATACATGCAGAAAAAAACATCTGACAAAATTCAGCATCCTTTTTTAATACAAACCCTCAAGAAAGTCAGGAAAGAAGTAACATATCTAAACATCATGAAAGCCATATATGAGAAGCCCACAGGTAATATCATCCTTAATGGGAAAAAAATGAGAGCTTTCCTCCTGAGATCAGGAACATGACAGGGATGTCCACTCTCACTGCTGTTGTTTAACATAGTGTTGGAAGTCCTGGCATCAGCAATCAGACAAGAAAACGAAATAAAAGGCATCAAAATTGGCAAAGAGGAAGTCAACCTTTCACTTTTCACAGATGACATGATACTCTACATGGAAAATCCAAAAGACCCCACCAAAAGTCTGCTAGAACTGATACATGAATTCAGCAAAGTCACAGGGTACAAAATCGGTGTACAGAAATTGGTTGCATTTCTATACACCAATAATGAAGCAACAGAAAAAGAAATCAAGAAATTGATCCCACTTATAATTGCACCAAGAACCATAAAACACCTAGGAACAAACCTAACAAAGATATACAAGATCTGTATGTTGAAAACTACAGAAAACTTATGAGGGAAATTGAAGAAGACACAAAGAAATGGAAAAACATTCCATGCTCATGGATTAGAAGAATAAATATTGTTAAAATGTCAATAATACCCAAAGCAATGTACACATTCAATGCAATCCCAATCAAAATTGCACCAGCATTCTTCTCAAACTTAGAACAAACAATCCTAAAATCTGTATGGAACCCCAAATAGCCAAGTGAAAAAGAAAACAAAAGCGGGAGGCATCACAATCCCAGATTTTAGCCTCTATTACAAAGCTGTAATCATCAGGACAGTATGGTACTGGCATAAAAACAGACACATAGACCAATGGAATAGAATAGAGAACCCAGAATTGGACCCACAAATGTATGGCCAACTAATCTTTGACAAAGCAGGAGAGTATCCAATGGAATAAAATCAGTCTCTTTAGCAAATGGTGCTGGGAGAATTGGACAGCAACATGAAGAAGAATGAAATTAAACCACTTTCTTAGACCATACACAAAAAAAACCTCAAAATGGATGAAAGATCTAAATGTGAGACAGGAAACCATCAAAACCCTAGAGGAGAAAGCAGGCAACAATCTCTTTGACCTCAGATGCAGTAATTTCTGGCTCGACACATCTCCAAAGGCAAGGGAATTAAAAGCAAAAATGAACTATTGGGACCTCATCAAGATGAAAAGCTTCCGCACTACAAAGGAAACAACAAAACTAAAAGGCAACCAATGGAATGGGAAAAGATATTTGCAAATGACATATCAGATAAAGGATCAGTATCCAAAATCTATAAAGAACTTAACGAAACTCAACACCTGAAAAACAAATAATCCAGTGAAGAAATGGGCAGAAGACATGAATAGAAACTTTTCCAAAGAAGACATCCGGATGGCCAATAGAAACATGAAAAGATGCTCAATGTCACTCATCATCAGGGAAATACAAATCAAAACCACACTGAGATACCACTTCACACTGGTCAGATTGGCTAAAATTAACAGCTCAGTAAACAACAGATGCTCCACAACAGTGGAGAAAAGGGAACCCTCTTGCACTGTTGGTGGGAATGCAAACTGGTGCAGTTGCTCTGGAAAACAGTGTGGCGGTTCCTCAAAAAATTAAAAAGAGAACAACCTTACAACCCAGCAATAGCACTACTAGGAATTTATCCAAAGGATACAGGGCACATGTACCCCAATGTTTAAGCAGCACTTTCAACAATAGCCAAATTATGGAAAGAGCCTAAATGACCATCAACTGATGAATGGATAAAGAAGATGTGGTTTATATATACAATGGAATACTACTTGGCAATGAGAAAGAATGAAATCATGCCATTTGCAGCAATGTGGATGGAACTGGAAGGTATTATGCTGAGTGAAATGTCAGAGGACAGATATCACGTTTTCACTCATATGTGGATATTGAGAAACTTAACCGAAGACCATGGGGAAGGGAAGGGGGAAAAGAGTTACAAATAGAGAGGGAGGGAGGCAAACCATAAGAGACTCTTGAATACAGAGAACAATCTGAGGGTTGGTGGTGGGGGTGGGGGAGAGGGGAAAATGGATGATGGGCATTGAGGAGGGCACTTGTTGGGATGAGCACTCAGTGTTGTATGTAAGCGATGAACCATGGGAATCTATCCCAAAAGCCAAGAGAACACTTTACATACTGTATGTTAGTCAATTTGATAATAAATTATATTTAAAAAAATAAACATTAAAAAGAAAAAAAACCAATTTAGAACATTAGAAAAATTTGAAAATAAAAAAAAAAAAAAAAAAGAATATTTTAAAAGTCAAGTATGGCTGGGATTATGGTCCAAATAGATAGTCCTAGACCCATCTCTAACATTCACTAGCTTTGTGATCTTGGTTAAATCTAGGGTTAAATTTCCTGAGCTCCAAAATGAAGCCATTGGACTAAATCATTTTCTTTTAAGCTCTAACAACCTATTCTACTATAAATATCTATATACCATCTGGGAGGCTCGCCAACATTTGTTCTATAGAATTAAAAAGTACAGCTTTACGATTAGCACGTGCCAACACCAAAGATGCAATGAGGCACATGGGAGAGCCCAGGCTAGCTTCAGATACCAGCTCCCTTCCAGAAGCTCCGGGATGTGGGCAAGTTTCTGTCATGTTCACCATCTATAAACCCCAAGGCAGTCTACCATAGTAACAAAGTCACTAGGATTTAGGATTTAGAATCGGTTTAATCTCAATTCTTAGCCTCTTTGCTGGTTTGACAATGGCAAGGCTTTGCTGTGTGCCAAAGTCTACCTCACGGCGTTGCTTAGTTTCTATTGTGAGGCTCCATTCTACCAGGTGACAGACACAACCGCCAATTCAAGGTCAACAGATCCTGCTTTGCCTCTGGAGAGTCATCCTTGGTTCCTGTCTATAAGACCCTGTCAGGACCAGACATTCCGTGGTTCTTCACCTCTCAGTGATACTGCAAAAGGCACTGCCTGCCTAAAAACACCACACAGACACTTGTTCCCTGGAGTCTTTCTGCCTCCCCGAGGCTATACCCGCCCTCCCCTCCCCCCAAGAAAAAACAAAAACAAAAACAAAAAGCTCTAGTCCTCCTTCCAGAGTTAGAATTTGACTGGGGACTGGGTGGGGTGGGCAGGACACAGAAAACTTCCTCAGACTCCTGCCTTCTTGTTCTCTGGCCCAAGGCTTTTTCATTTGGTCCCTCGGGCAGGGAAGCTAACCTACTACATAAATGTGTGCCTTCCCCAATCATTTTCCTTAATTCTTTGCTTTTTCCCCTAACGGCCAAGATTTTGAAGTCTTTTTTTTTTTTTTTTTCTTTCTCTCTCTTTCTGCCTTTCCTTCCTTGAGAAAGTAAATAAGGTGTTCTAGTTCCCTGATTCAGATAAAGGCCAAAAGATACAGGAAGTATCACAGAAAAAAAAAAAAAAACATTAAATTTTTACAGCATATGTTGCTTTACAGCATATATTTAAACAGTAGTGTATATAAAACACTCAGCACTGTGCCTCATGCATTATACACACTCAGCTGTAATTATTAGTAACGACTCTACAATATTATTTTAAAGGTTATTTATAACATGCAAAATGCCTGACATGTTCAGTAAACATCACTCACATTGAAGAAAAATGATTTTGAGCTTATTATAAAGACTAGTATTGGTTTTTGAATGAGGACATTAAGTGGAAATAATAATTTTTTAAAAGCTTTGAGAATTTGTCTTTCCTGTTGCTCATTTTTACCTCCTATAAACCATATCCTGTGCTAACTCTAAGTGTACAATTCGATGTCCCTGGCAGCTATGTTCTGGAAAATAGTATCAGCAGAAATAACCATTAAGCTTCCCAAATGATACATGACTTACAACACCAGCCATTAAATCATCAATACATTGGACTGAATAGAAGTATTTGCAGGAATCTAAATCTAAATCTAATGGCAGGAAAATGGGAAAAGCAAAATTATAGATTGGGCTGTGGGGAGCACAGATTCAGAGACCTAGGCGTCTTAGGCATATTCCAGAAAAGTATGAAGATGAATCAGCCTTCTCAGATTTCCTCCAGCTTCTGGGACTACTTTAGTAAATACTGATGTCTGATCGCTATTTATTCCATGCCTGATGGAGGTGGAAGTTTCTCTGGCTAACTAGCAGGACACAGTCTCCTCTCCACTGACAGTGGTTTGGGTCAAGGGCATCGAGGTGGCCCTTGCAATAAATGTGTGGGACCTTAATTAAGGCTGGAAAATAAGATTGGGATAAATATAGAAAAATACCATGTTGCCATGTGGAAAGACTATACCAAATCCATTAAAGTTTAGGGTTAACATCTCAAGCAAAGTCTCAATGAATACAGAACTAGACTCTGTCTGTCCTTCATCATTTCATCAAGTCTCCTCTTTTACTGGATAATTCCCATAAGCATAAACACATGTCTGAGCTGTAAGTTCATAGCGCACGTGTGTGCTACACCGGCCTCTTCCTTCCCTGTTTTCCTCCAGCTTTCCCCTCATCTCTCTACTCCCTTGCAGAGGAAGGCTTTTGGAAAGAACTCTCTAGGAACACTGCTTCCCTCCTCAGTCTGTCTACTCTTCAGCCCACTTCAATCTGGCTCCGGCCGCAAACATTCAAATGATAGCAGTTTTGCCAGGTCACAAATGAGATTTGTCCTGATCGCTGGGCCCCCTTCAATCTTCACCCCAGCCGCACTTGACAGAATAGGGAACTCCCTCTTCCTGACATGCTCTCCTCTCTTGGAATCCGTGGCTGAACAACCATCCTGATTTCCTCCTCCGTTTAGGATTCTTTCCTCTCTCTCTTGAGTACTTGTTCTGGATAATCTCATTCGTTTCCATGGCTTTAAATGTATGGCTTTGGTAGAATCAGAAAAAAATGTCCCCTGCATTGCAGACCCTGACAGCCATTATTTCTCTGGAGAAGAGGCAGTGCAGTTCACCTGCTGCCCCCTAGTGAGGCAGCTCGGGATGCCTGGTACGTTGTGGCACTTCCAGTGTTTGGTTTCAAGGCTGAGAACTGTCAAGCTGTTTCAGAGCTTAAGAAACAGGGTCCAGGAGACCAGATTATGCTGGTCGCCTAGGTTTCTTCCCGTCCTGGCTCCAACCTGCCTTCCTAACACTCTCTAGCCACTAACCAAACATTGAGAAGGGGGAAGGCAAAGGAGGTCAATGGGACAGGAGAGGAGCAGGGTGACACAGGGGCATGGCCATTACAGGAAGTGTTTCCAGTAAGGTAAAAAGAGCCTTTGGTGCCAGAACACGCTCTCTGTTGCCCTCTGCCGTAGACAGGAGTGAAGACAGCAGCTGGAAGAGACACCATTCCATTAGAAAGGCACAAGTTAAAACGCTATGCACCAATATAGGCCACAGGATGACACTGCTCCTTGTGAGCTGCGCCCAAAGGCAGAGCATCTATTTTGGTGTGCGTGCCAGGAAAAGAAACACTAATCATAGATGGTAGAGTTCCTAAGCACAGTTTTAGAAATTCTGAGGGACTAATCCTGTCCCTGAAACATAACAACTGCATATGGGAGGGTGGGGGCTTGGATAGAAGAGTTCTCCAGTTAGAAGAGTGTTAAAGTGACCCATTCCCCTACCAGGAATGGCTGAAAGCCCTCTATTTTTCGTATATATAAAAAGAAATCTTGAATTTGAAAGTCATGCCTGACAATTATGAAGAATGATTCACATTTTTAAAAGATTTATTACAATTTCTTTAAGTGGGGGTCATCCACAGTACACCTAAATCTCAAAACTCAGTTTATCCACAAAAGGTATATATTTACATAATGCAAAAGTCCTCACGTATGTATCCTCACGTTTCATCCGAGTTAACATTTTGAATAAAGGAATTTGAAGAGAGGAGAGCCATGGCTTGCCCAGTTTTGAAAGGATTCTGGCTGCTGTGTTGGGGACAGACTATAGGAGACCAAGTGGTAACAGGGACACCAGTGAGAGGGATACTTTGGTATGCTAGACAAGATGATAGGGGCTTTGATTGGGATGGCAGGTGGTGGTGAGAGGTCAGATTCTAAGTATATTTTTAAATGTAGAATCAGTGGGATTTGTGGATTTGCTCCGATTGAATATGAGAGGAAGAGACGGGTAGATGGCCAATTTAAGGGTGGGTTGTGGGACTGAGCAACCAGAATGGAGTTGCCATCAGCTGGGATGAAAAAGGTCTAGGGAGTAGCAGAAAGTAGACTGGGAGAGAAGGGATTCTGAACTGGAGATAGGGAGTTGAAGACATCTTCTAGACATTCGACCGGAGATGTCATGTAGGCAGTTGAGCATGGGTCTGCAGTTCAAGGGCGAGGCCCATGCCAGAAACACCATACTGGAAGGTGTCAACATTTAGTTAAGGCCATTGACTGGATGAGATCACCAAGGAGGGAGCCTTGGGCACTAGAAGGTGAAAGGGCTAGGGACAAGAGGTGCAATCAGTAAGGGAGTCTGAAGGACGCTCAGGTCGGAGAGGCAGTGAGGCCAAGTGAACGCGGTGGGAGAGGAGTGAAGCCTGCTGAGAAGGTGGTCCACTAGCGGCTGCAGATGGTTGACTTCAACAATCTGAGGGATGGGCGGCACACTACACTGCGGTAGGAGGCAGGCATGAAGACTTGGACGGACTGTGAAGATGAGGGAGGGTTTAACCAGGAGCCTGGTTCTGACCAGGGTAGCGATACAATCAGACATGGGTTTTAGAAAGCATCTAGTGGCAGTGTGACACTTAGAAGCATAGACACCAGGCGGTGTGGTAGAAGGCATAGGAGAGAAATGATTCTCAACTTTTGCTTACATACTTTGCATTGTTTCATTAGCCACAATGATGTGTCACTTTTGTAATTTAAAAACTACTGAAGAAAATTAGAAATATGAGAAGACTAGAAACTAATAATTGGGAAGCACATGGTAACAACAGCTCAGGAAGGAGGACAGGGTCAGAATGAGGACACTGGCAGGGAGATGGAATGAAGTCAGACACCTGATTTTCAGAATCCACTAGGACTTGGTTAATCTGCCAGGACCAGGTTAAACACGAGTCAGGAAGGAGGAGGGGAGCGCCTCAAGCTCAGAGGGGGCATGCCCCAGCCTCTCCCAACCACAACTTGAACCCTTGTGGAGTTCTTCTCCAAGAGTGCCTAGCAAAATGTCTCAGCGTCTTAAGAGCAGGGGACAAGTAGGGAAGGAGTTCATTTCTAATGTTCAGAACATTAACACATCAGGTACATGAATAATTTAATTCAAGCTCATGATGCCCTTTTTCTTCTAATACTAAAAACTGGAAGAATGAACTAATAAAATGTACTACACAGATAACTTTGAGGGGGCTTCTTTAAAAAATGGTAATTTGGGGTGCCTGGGTGGCTCAGTCGGTTAAGCGGCTGACTTCAGCTCAGGTCATGATCTCGCGGTCCGTGAGTTCGAGCCCCGCGTCGGGCTCTGTGCTGACCGCTCGGAGCCTGGAGCCTGTTTCGGATTCTGTGTCTCCCTCTCTCTGAGCCTCCCCCATTCATGCTCTGTCTCTGTCTCAAAAATACACGTTTAAAAAAAATTAAAAAAAAAAATGGTAATCTTTTATGACACCATTTCCTAACATAAACATCTGGTTTTGACATCAAATCTGGGGATCTATTTTATAACATTTATCTATCCATGAATAGCAAAGTGACCTGCCCACATATGCTCACCAGGTCTGTGTGTGGAGCTGCTAAATCAAGGACAGCACGTTACCTAGGGGCACACTACACAACCTGTTGTCCACGGGGAGGCTGAGTAGGCGGTGGGAAGATTCAGGCATGTACTTCACTGGCCTCAGCTTTCATGAATCACCGATTCCACCTTAAGTTCGACACACACCACCTCTAAAGCTTATCAACATTAAGAAATAATGATCTGCAGATGACTGCCTTCATATGATTACCCACATAATTAATTCTTCCAGAATCTTAATTTCATGCTTGGATAGAGTCAAAAGTTACTTACTGGGATTCCAATACTTTGGAAGTTTTAAGGATTTGCTTTTACTAAATTGTACCACAACGCAGTACTGGTCTATACTGTACCTCATGAAATTGGTTCATTTCCTTCTAGGAATACTAACATGGATTACTGCATCACAGAATCCTCACTATGAAATCCCATGGGAGAAAGAGCCCTCAGGTTTGAGTATGAAGAATGTGATATATTTCTGGATCATGTGTCTTACCTTGTGAGGGTTTATCCTCGTAGGTTCTTTCAAGGAAAAAGTTCCTAGTTGAATTCCCTGCCTACTTCCAAAAAATATTCAGGCTACACTGGCATGCATTTAAATGTATCTCTAGCTTTTATATTATTTTGCCTACTAATTTTCCATTTAATTGTAATTCCCTTATTTATCTGTGTGTTTTTGTGTTTTATAAGTTTTCTCACTTTTTCTTTTTTTTGATGAGGCAGGAGACACATAAAATAGCCAACTTCAGGTTCAGGATAGACACAAGAATGGGTCACGAAGAGGGAAATTTGAAATGAATTATGTTAAAAATGCCATTGCTACAAAGAGATAAAGTGAAAAATAAACTAAAAGGACATTCTAGAAGAAAAACACAAAGGACAACATTTTTAGTACATTTTCTGCGGACTAGTGAATTTACTCATATCTTTTAAAAATCTCTTCCAGGGGCGCCTGGGTGGCTCAAGCCACGGTCCGTGAGTTTGAGCCCTGCGTCAGGCTCTGTGCTGACAGCTCAGAGCCTGGAGCTTGCCTTGGATTCTGTGTCTCCCTTTCTCTGCCCCTTGACTGCTTGTATTCTGTCTCTCTCTCTCTCTCTCTCAAAAATAAAATAAAAACATTAAAAATAAAATATCTTTCAAAACTATAAAGTACAAATCTCATGAGCTATCCAATAAATTCTGAACGTCATTTTGATTTAATGTAAAATATGAAGAGCTTTCTATCTAAATTAACATAATATACCCATATAAAGTGAGTTTCACCAAAGGAATTCTAATTTGCTAAAACAAAACCGAACAAACCTTCTCTTACTGCCACTACCACCATTTGAAGAAACAATACCCAGAATTCAAATTAACCTATTTTCAGGTGTTACTTAACTAAAAGTATCTGTGTATTTTTGTGTAAGACAAATCACTAGAAAACAAAACCAGAACCAGAACACATACTTTTTTTTTTTTTTTTTTATTTTGAGAGAATGAGACTGAGCAGGGGAGGGGCCAAGAGCGAGGGAGACAGAATCCCAAGCAGGCCCCTTGATGTTACCACAGAGTCTGATGTGGGGCCCGCCCTCATGAACCCGAGATCATGACCTGAGCTGAAATCAAGAGTCAGACGCTTAACTGACTGAGCCACCCAGGCACCTCCAAAACATGTGATCTTTGCTAAGAATTTTACATTGTTTATTTTTCTGTACTGGAAATGTTAGGTTTACTCAAAACCTTACAGTGTAACAGAAACGCACATATTAATCCATTGTGCCTCTGCATAAACAAGCATTTTCAGAGTTTACTCCTGGTATATTCTTCAAATTAACCCACATAAAAGTAACTGCTTTGAGAGAATGTTTTAAACTATACTGGTGATTTTAAAACAAGCATAAAATCAACATGAAAACAAAGCATCTTCCTCTCTTCCAGGACAAGTGTTTTATATGAAGTTATCTTCCTCGAATACCTTTGGTCTTAATGCTGGGTGAACCAGGACGGTCGCTTCCTGTCTCGTTCAATGATTCTCTTACCCTGATCTTGTTCAGATGGTGCCTCTCCTGTGTACAGCACCACAGTCTCCACGGGAGGAGCCTTGAACGGTCCCCCTTCTTGTTTCCCTATCTGTCTTCTGATTTCTGCCGTCTCCTTGCACACCTTCTCATAGCAATAGCCACAAAGGACATGCTTCAGTTTCAGGTGACCACATTCAGGACACACGTCAATATTGTTCTTTAAAAAATCAAACAAAAAAACAACAAAATCCTGTTTTAACAAGAAGCATAACAATGCACATCAATCACGGACAGGAATGACGCTCACACTTGAACTTTCTTGGACTGTTCACGTTGCATAAGGTCATGCACCATGTAGTTCAACCTCACTTTAATAAGGAAACAGAGGACAAATGAATTTCAATTAATAGAAAAAGTGTAACTAGAACTCAGGTTTACCAAGTATGAACTTGGTACATTTTTCTTAACCATACAGGCATATTATGTAAAATGAACTCTATTACCCCACCTTCAAATACTAAACATCTAATAAGGAGTCCTTCAACACAATGGGGAGATCCATATGGCCGGCATCTAAATGTAGCCAAGGGATATGGAACTCATTTTTTCTTTCAATTTACTGTGGGGAAAACAAGGCGACAAACATTAAAATTGGCTTCCCCTATTTATCGGTGTGCCCTAAATTCCTGTATGAAACATATGGTATAATAGTATATGTATCATATATGGTATAATAATTGGCATATGGTATAATTTTTCTTTTTAAAAATGAAGACTGATTGTAATCCTTAACATAAAACTCTCGTTATGCTACAATTTGAAAGTAATTTAATGAGTTTTTATACATGTCTGCCCTACTTTCATAAGGCATTTATAACCTCTATAGAAATCCCTTCAACAATGTTCTAAAGGTAGATTTGAAATAGAACAGAAAAATTGTAAATAAGAGCATCAAAGAAATTCCAACCACTTCATGAGATTAACAATATAAACGTTTGTGAGGCAAGGACAAAAACAACTTCATTTTTTGAAAGGAGCAAAGAACCCTGTAAATGACTTGCCTCGCCAATTTCTCATTTTCCTCATGACACTGGACTGCATGTCTAACCAGAGGTACAGGAGCTATACGTGAAGTCAGTGCTCTCTTCCTGACCACGACAGCAGCAAAACGTACCGTGTGTGGCAGAAAACAATTTAGTGAGGAAAATGAATACACAGGGTGATATCCTTTTCCCTCAGAATAAAATCATGTCGCAGACTGGTATAGGCTCTCATTCTGAAAATCTTCGGTTCTCTCAACCAAATTGTATAAATTATTGTTGCTTTAATTAAGGACATACTTTTCAGCTCCAGACTTTAAGTCCAGTTCCAAATGTGACTCAGTAATACTTTTTGGCTTCAGTTCTAAGGGTGTGGTTTAATACTGAATGTGGAAGTTTATGCAAGTCGATTCTCTGTTCTTGAGTTTCACCTGTACTGAACTGCTGCGGAATGTTATGGAGGAGAACCACTCAAATGATGGCTGGTAAAGCCTTAAGTGAACAAATCAAAGGTAGTAAACACTCTAATTTCTGTCTACTAGATTAATGAAGAGTATCTATGGGGGCAGGGAGCGGGTGTGGAGACCTGGAATTGTCTGAGGACAGGAACACACCAGAAAGTTTCAAAAGAATGTGAGTTCAACAATCAGACTGCCTAGGCTCAAATCCTGGCTCTATCACTTGACAGTTTGTGACTACAGTCAAATTCTTTTTGCAGTAATGTCTTCATCCTAAAAATGAGCAAAGCTGTATTTACTTTGGAGGGCTGTTGTGAGGATTCGATGAGATAATTCACATAAAGCACTTATATCCATCGTAGGTATTTAACAGATATTAGCCATTTTTATTACCTACCTAAGGATTTTCCTTCACAGCATTTTAATGATCACAGTGAAGAAGAGAATAAATACGTAAGGGCTAGTAAAACACAGGACCCAATATATCTACTGCTTCTGACTTTAATTTTAGGTTCTGCCCTAATTAAGATGTTTACCCACATATAATTCCAAATCACCAGCTCCTAACAAAAGTCACACAGGTTCTTCACAACCCAGTCCTCTGCCCAGATTCCAAACTCTCCTCAACTGTGGTCCTAATATTTAGGCTATAGGACAATTGACATACATACATACATAGCGAGAGGCCAGAGCAAAGTACACATAAGCTCTAAGGATGATTTACTGATAGGCCATATAAGTACCAGAAGACATGCAGTGGTGGATATGAGAGAAAGCAAACCCACAAAAAATCAGTGTATTACCTTAACTTTAATAAGCTTCTGAGGGTTTCTTCTCCTACAGCGGTTAACTTCAATGCTGCGTCTGTTTTTAGGAGCTGCCATCCAAAAAATACTATCCAAAAGGCTGGAGATCTCCTTACTTTCATTAGTATCATTTGCTGGTTCTGTAAATACTGCTGGACCTTGAACCGCTAATGCTGGTCCTATAAAAACAAAACATGGAAATGCAGAATGGATTTCTATCTTCAAAATGACTGTTTACAGGTATCATTCTCCCTAACAACCAACAGTGATGTCAACAGCCTTATATAAAGTTTAGAATATTACATTCAATAGGCATTTAACAGAAACCTTGGCTATTAAAATACACTAAAACTTATACACAATTTTAAACAACACAAACAGAATTTTTCTTAGAGGCACCTGCTGAAATGAATCTGTGAAATTCTACCCAGACTTCTCACCTTTTGAAATACAGAACCCACGGGTTTGGTAAACATGAATAAATCACTCAAACTCCACATGCTACTTGGTAGGCAGTTCCTATTTACTTTACAAGTCAATCTAAGCTTGAGATTCCCAAAATGTACTTCCAACCTTCACTCAGGTTAACTGTCTATTGCCACCCTGTCCCCCGCCCTTTTTTTATATTCCAATTGAGTTAGCTCCTTTGTCATATAACCTGGTAGGCCCTTTACATCACTTAGTTCTTCATAATATTTATTATCCGTTCTCTAAAGAACTCACCACTCTATATAATATTTACTTATATGACTATCAACTATCAGGTTTTGTTTTCCTAAATGGCTGATCAAGTCAAAAAGACTCCTTTATCCTTTTCCTGCTGTTCCTCAGACCTGGAATACTTCTTTTGGTTTTAGGAGCTCTTAAAAATATACAAAGCTAACATTTAACAACCGGTATTCCTTTTCAGTATATCTATAGAAGTATTGTTAGGCATAGCTCAGTGGTTAACAGCTCGGCCCGTGTGACCTTGAGGCCCTCACGAGCCTACTTCTTCCGTTGAAAAGCAGTGGTACCTAAAGGGATGGTGTGGAGATTTCCTAGAAAGCACATGTAGGCTTTGGCATATCGGGGACTCTCGGTTCAGACTCCCGGGGTATTATGTTCGTAATACCTTAGAATTAAGGCTAGATGTAAATGTCAAAGCAATGAAATTTTAACCTTCAAGATACTAACTGAAATTAGTTCCCAGGGAACACACCGATATCAACAGTATTCAACTGCAGAGCTCAAACACCACAAAGGAGGGCAAATCGCTTCAGGGGTTGAGAGGCTGATAAGGAAACAGGATCCAGATAGCAGCGCCCCTGATCTAAGATGGGCTTCGGTTACATTGCTTGTGCGAAAAGGACACAGAACGTTTTCTGTTTTTCAGGGCGAAGGGAAGCAAAACCAGCTGTTTTTAGTTTCTAAGTAAGGAATTAACCCGCACAACGTCCCCACCGGCGGCAGCGGATCAAAGCGCGGGACGAGGGCGAAATATGAGCAGCGTTCACCACGATACTTGGGGTCCTCTCATCTAATCCCTCCTCCACGGCAGCATAGCTTACGTACCCCACGGGGAACTGGGAAAGCCTCGCCAGCTCTGCCAAAGTTTCCGTTGCAGTCGTTCCCAACAGTTCTGGAGGAGTCCCCGGGCTGCCGGCCACGGAGGAACCACCAGGACCAGCATGGCCGACGCCATCTTCCTCGCCTGAAGACCACTCCCACCTGGCTATTGGCTCCCGGCCCCATCTCGAGCATGCGCACAGATGCAGAGTCTGACAAACCTGGCTACTGGAACTACAACGCCCAGCAGGTCCCTGGAACGGCTCTGACTCTCCTCCAATCAGAGAGAAAGAAAGGAAGGAGCGGGGAGGGGAAATGAAAAGAAACGGGCGCCAGTGCGCATGTGTGCGGATGTGCTTTGGCACTCCAGGCAAAGATGGCGGAGCGCGGTTACAGCTTTTCGCTGACTACCTTCAGGTATGGAAGGGGCACCGAAAGCCCTCCGCGTAGTCGAGGTTGCAGGAACTCCCCGGCTTCTAGTTTTTTTTTCCGGCCTAGTCTCTGGCTTAATGCTTCCGGGGGGCACAGTAGGAAATAGGGATGGAAACGCGAGTTTGCAAAGTCATTTGCTTGGCTCGCCCGCGGCCTGAAAACCCCGATGCCGGGAAGCCGCGGGAACGCGGTTTTGGGGATCCACGGCGACCTTGGGGCTGAGGGAGGGTAAGGCCTTCAGTCAGGGATTTGCTTTCTCTTTGGAAACTAGAGAATAAGGCAGTTTTGGATTAGCTGTCTCCGGGTGTCCCGTTCGGAACTCGGGATTTCCTTCCTGACCCACCATGTAGGCCTGATTGGGGAGCTTCTGGAGCTTAGAATCTTGGTCAAATCTCTGAGGTCCCCTTTTCTCTTCTGAAAACCTCACCGTTACAGTTTGGTCTGAGTCTTAGTCTCCCTTTGGTACTTAGAAACCTCTTCCCGCTTTCGGTTTCTTCCATGCCCCTGTTAGAAGTTTAAGGACTAAAAAGGAAAGCGCGAATCTCTCTGTGTCACTTAGTGTTTGTGGGCCCCAAACTACTAGACTACATTTACAGGGGGGGGGGGGCGGGGAATGTCTTTACTTTGCAAAAGATTGTAGGCTTTTCTGTTTTAGAACAAAGGATTAAAATAATACGTATACTTTTCAGTATTGTTCACAATGTAAGAAACTGTCAGCGCAGCGAAGGGTTTAATAGATCGACCGGGTAATGATTCAGTTTTACCATTTTCTTACGGATCGGTAATCTCCCATTTAGTTGAAATGTAGTTGTATCTGGCAACTGAAGGCAAGCAGGATCCAACTTGTTGAGTACTTTATGTGTGGGTGCAACTTAACCTACTCCATTTCTTCCTCCTATCATGTGAGATAAACGTTATCTCAATATCTTACAGATGAACCAACCGCAGATTGGTCAAATTAAGTTGCTTGTCCAAGGTCTTAGATGAGTAGCTGAGGTCACATTCAAACTGGGTTCTTTCTGATGACAAAATTAATTCATTTCCTATTACTGTTAGATGTCTTTTTAAAATAGTAAAATAGTAATATACTAAAAAAGTAAAGTACTTTCCAAGTGTAAACTTCACAGTTTTCAGTGATAAATGAGGGTGTTTTAACCTTTGAATGAAATGAAATTTTGTAAATCAAAGGTCTTATGTACAATGATAGAGAACAATATTTGCTAAATAGTCACTGTTCATATTTGTGAACAAAGCAAACTTGGTTCTGTATCTTTAAGAGAGTGTAATCCTTTCTTTAGAATAACTGGAGCCGAGACAATCAAATATCATCAGGAGCTAAATCTTTCTGTAATAATGTCTTTAGTAAAATAAACTTTTTTTTAACATAATGGTTCAACTCTGTTTTAGATTTTAAAAATGTGTTTCTCTCCTGTTGTAATTAGAATCAAACTCTTAATGATGGAAGTGATGAGGCTGTGTTATAGGATGAAAAAGTGTTCATGTGAATTACATTCAGTTGAGGATATTGACAGTAAATGAGTAAACAAATTGGTGTCTACTAATACATTCTGAAAAATGTTTTACTCAGGAATTTTATTGAAAGAGCCTAAAAGAAGCAGCATAACTGTAGATTGGATAGTCAGGAAAAGCCAGTGCTTCAGGGTGATTTTTGAGACAAGAAGGTGAAAAAGAGCAAACTATTTGAAGATTTAGGGGTAGAGAGACTTATGGACAGAGGAAAGAGGATAAATGAAAGTCTTGAAGTTGGAAAGAGCTTGAACTCTTACAGGAATTGATAATAAGGCCAGTGTGCTAGAGTATAGTGAGCAAAGAGTTAGTGTGGGTAGGGCCGATCTTGAAGAGCCTGGCAGGCCAGAAGAAGTTTGTATTTTTTTTTTTTAAATTTTTAATTTTAATTTATTTTTGAGACAGAGAGAGACAGAGCATGAATGGGGGGAGGGTCAGAGAGAGAGGAAGACACAGAATCCGAAGCAGGCTCCAGGCTCTGAGGTGTCAGCACAGAGCCCGATGCGGGGCTCGAACTCACGGACCGTGAGATCATGCCCTGAGCCGAAGTCAGACGCTCAACCGACTAAGCCACCCAGGCGCCCCAGAAGTTTGTATTTTAAGTGAACCAGGAAGTTATATTTAAGTGACAGGTGACCTGGTACAAAGGTAACTGGTGCGATAAAAGTAAGGGTGGGAAAGAGGAAAACTAGTTAGAAGGCTGTGTCGGTTATCCCAGGTAGAGGTGCTGGTGCTTTGGAATGGGCTAGTTGTGTGACTGAATACACAGATGGTTGATTGCTCAGTGAGCTCACAGATGGGCGATCTTTCATACAGGAAGATGTAACAGTAGATGTTCATGCAGGTGATTGTGGGGAACAGTGAAAAGGTAAGTTTAAGTTTACCTGAGCCTTTAAAATGTTCCCAAGTGTATTTGAGCTCGATGTTGAGCAATAATTGAAAGCCAGATGGACCTAGTAGGTCATATAATTATTGAAATAGTGACTAACAACTACAGCCTAATTTTAAAAATTTAAATACCTATTAATGTTATTCCACTCAAGTTAACTGCTTTTGTCACTTAAGAGTCTTTAAACTGTCACACTTAGGCTTATCCCTTAAATAGGTCTCCTTTGTGTCTCTGTCAGCTAAATGATGCGGACTCCTGGTACTGGGTTGTACGTTAGGATACTGACCAAACAGAGCTTAGACTTTGTTGAGGAAGGCGAACATTGTATGAGTAATTTAAGCATGATGAATCTTAGCCAGAGAGGAAGTATGGGGCACCATAGGCATGAGTGTGTGGGATTCAGCCTAGTCCCTGTGGCCAGGACAGCTTCTTTAAGGACATGAATGACATTTCTACTGAAGACTGAAGGATGACCAGGAGGAAGGAGTTCACCAGACAAGGGTGAAATGCATTGCAGACAGAGGGGGTTAGCTTGTCAAAGGGGTTTTTGAATTCTAAGAGTAGTCTGTGTGTCTGGAACAAAGCTGAGGCTTGGGTGACATGAGAGTATCCGTAATTTTATGAAGATAAATGACCTTCTGAAACTCAAGTTTTATTTTCACTAGTAGACTAGAGACACGGACCAAGCTATGTCATTCTGGACAAACTACTTTCACTCAAAAACTTTTTAACTGTGAAATCAGGTTAGTTTACGATGATTTTAACTCAACAACTGGTTCGAAATAAAGTATGATCTTAAAAGCCAGGTTAGGGCTAGAATCTGGCTACCAAACCCATGAAATCAGGTATGTTAGGTATCACCAGCTCACAGCTTCTAGAAATAGCTTATATAGAAGATACTTTGTCCTGGCTGATAACTATCTAGGTCTTACATCTTAGGCCATGCCTACTTTCTAAAATGTGGAACTCCACCGATATGAAATCTATGCTGTTATTTGGTATTTAACAGACATATACATATTCTTAATAACACTATTTGGTATTTACTTGCTGCTGATTTTGTGCCAGGAACAAAAGGCATCCCTTTATTTAATCTTCACAACAAACTTCTAAAATGGCTGTAGTACTATTATCCCCATTTTATGGATGTGAAAACTGAGACACAGCAGGATTAAGTAACTTGCCTGAAGTCACAAGGTTGGTGAGTGATAAAAGGCAACAGTAATAATGATGGTGCTTAAAGAGTCAGACAAGAAGGAGGGGGGGGAAAGGAAAGCTAAGTGCTTTACTATGTATATGTACAAATTGCCTGGTATCCTCAATTTCTGTACAGCTTTATAATGTGAAAGCCCAGCTATTCCTTGGTATTTGGTTAATGGATTTGACTTATATATCTGCCCTCTCCTAGAGATATTCCTATTATACATATTTGAAAATATGTGAATTTAGCAAATACCTTTGTTTCTTTTTAAGCCCATCTGGTAAACTTGTCCAGATTGAATATGCTTTGGCTGCTGTAGCTGGAGGAGCCCCTTCAGTGGGAATTAAAGGTAATTAAATGTTTCATTCATTTCACATGCCTGTTAATAGTTATCCTAAAGTGCTTTTGGAATTAATTAGTGATTAAATAAATAGGGCAGCATAATTTTTAATAGTTCTTTCTGTTGATTTACAGTATTTTGAAGTTTAAAGAAAAGTAATAAGCCAATGAGTACAAGAAGATGATTTTTTTTCAAAATAAATATAGCTCCTTTATCTTTTAGTTGTAATAACCCACAAGTAGTCTTTCCCATTGAGAAAAACTGAGCATTCTTTTGTTTTTCCACTGATAATAATCACTATTCTGTGGCAGTTTTTATCCTTTTTATAATTTACAAAAATTTAATTATAAAACTTCATCTAAAGATACCCTTTTTTTAAAAAAAGCCTGTATCATTGATTTTAAATTTCAAATTACAAGAACAATAGCAAGTAAGCAGAATTCTAAAAGGTACAGACTCTTTGGACTCTTCGGTGTTCTGGAATATTGGGTAATGCATTTACCTACAGGGATTCCTTAGCATAATAGAGATGACCAATGAGGAAAAAATGGATTTACCATTTTTAAAAAATTTTTTTTGATTATTTATTTTTGAGAGAGAGAGAGAGAGAGAGAGAGAGAAAGCAGGGGAGGGGCAGAGAGAAAGGGAGACACAGAATCCAGAGCAGGCTCCAGGCTCTGAGCTGTCAGCATTGAGCCGGACAGGGGGGTCAGTCCCATGAACCCTAAGATCATGACCTGAGCCGAAATCAAGAGTCAGATGTTTAACTGACTGAGCCACCCAGATGCCCTGAATTTATCATTTCTTAGGTGATTTTAATACAGAAAAAGTTTTATAAATAAGAAATAAAGGAATTTGGGTAAAATGCATCCATAATTAGAAAACTGTTGAAGCAGAATCTTTAAGTGACTAAACATTTAGCACTGTTTTTTTTTTTTTTTTTAAAGCTGCAAATGGTGTGGTACTGGCAACCGAGAAGAAACAGAAATCCATTCTGTATGACGAGCGAAGTGTACACAAAGTGGAACCAATCACCAAGCATATAGGCTTGGTGTATAGTGGCATGGGCCCAGATTACAGGTACTTTGTACTATTTGTTTTTCCTCACTGTTTTATGAGCTGCTTATATACTTTGAGGAGAAAAATCAAGGGATGTTTTTCCTTTAATCTCCCAACTCTTCATTTTTGTGCTTTGCTTAGCAACAGCAGCATCACGGGCAGCTGAATTTAGTCTGTCTGCATGGAATAGACCAAGGGTTGCTTTAAGGATAACTCAGTGCCACTGCATTGTAAAAGAGGAGATCCAGTTATTCTCTTATCTGTTTAGTGGTTTTTCCCCTCTGATCACACCCCTTTTTTTCCATCCAAGGGCTGGGCTTCAGAGGATTTGCTGTTCTCTCATGTATTTTAAAAACCAAAGCAATACAAGTTATAGTAAACTATATTTAAAAAAAAAAAGTTACAAGGCAGCAAAAGAAAACATTACCATCCCATTCAGAGTTATCCCCATTATATTTTTGTTCTTAGCAAAGGGACAAAATTCTCAAGGCCCCCTGAAACATCAGGGTACCAGCAAGTTGAAAGAGATTGGCAACTTTGTATGTTTGCCACTTAACGAGTAAAGCAAAGGAAGTAAAGAAAGTAAAGAAAGAAAAAACAATTAACTTCATTCCTGATTTTGGGGGAACAAGACAGAGCCAAAGTTTCACTTTCATGAGTTGGAAAAAGCCACAGTTGCTGGAATGTGGTCAAGCCTCACTACAGTGGATCCCGTTGCCACTGTGTAGAAGGGATGCTGCAGTGCACTGATGGGGTAAAGTGTGAGGACAGGACAGCGGAAGACAAACTGAGTATTACACTGAAGGTGATGGTTCACATGAGTAGTTTAGGAGCAGGTAAAGGTACATCTATTTGTTTTGCTAATTTGATTATTATATAGAATATTCTTAATATTATTTAATACATTTGTTATTTTTTGTGTTCTAAGTAGTTTCTTGCTGTTCCTTAATCTCTTAAGGGTACTCTTTGAAGTGCAGAGTAGCAAAAAGATTGAAATAGAGTGAGAAAGATATGCCCCAAATTGTGTGTGTGTGTGTGTGTGTGATCGTGTGGGCATTTATGTGTGTTGGCTTGACTAAGATACAAAGACAGGGTGACTGCCCTCAGGAAAGGGGGCACAATCTTGAAGAAGCCATGGAGGGAGATAAGGCTCCCATTGTGTATGCTAAATCTGTTAGTACCGAGCTGACTGGTACCCCTTGTCCCTAATTTTCTTCCTTTTGCCTTGTCCTTGTCTCGTCTCCTGTGGCTCAGCTCCTCTGTGTGGCTCTGTTTTCGTGTAAGATAACTGTAACCAGATGTAAGAGCAAGACTGGCTTTGAGCTGATCGTTACTATTCCATAGAAGCATGTAAGACTTATGCTGTAGGTATATGCCTGTAGAAGAAGAGTCGTTAAGGAGCCGAGTGTCAAGATTTTCATGAAGTCTTATTTCTTCCTTGTTTGTTAGAGTGCTTGTGCACAGAGCTCGAAAACTAGCTCAGCAGTACTATCTCGTGTACCAAGAACCCATTCCCACAGCTCAGTTGGTACAGAGAGTAGCTTCTGTGATGCAAGAATATACTCAGTCAGGGTAAGTTGATTTTATTACTTGAAATGCATCATGAATTAGAAAAAAGAAAACATTTTAGAAGAGTAGGTGTATTTAAAAAGAGGACTTACTATTCCTGTATTTATTGAACAAGTAGAGAAAATTACTATGATGAATATTTCTGATCTTAGTTGGAGCTAGAATATTTTTTAAGGAAGAGATTGGAGTGTTTTCTTGCTGTTGATGTACTAGCAAAATGCGGCTTCTCAATAAAGCCCTTTTGCTAGTGACTGAAACACTTCCCTATGGGCAGGCAGTTATTTCTGCTTCCAAATTTATCTTTCCAACTATAAATGATTATAAGCACATAATGAAAGCAATAGCTGTTGGACACATCCATATTCATTGTAATTCTCTTGAATCTGGGTATACACGTGGATGAGAGTATAAAAGTACTTGCTAACGTGTAAAGCTAGTGGAAAAAAACTGCATTTGTTGAAAGTTGTCCTTTGTTAAGACACAAAATGTTACTCCACACTTATTAACTCCAAAATTTGTGTCACTCCATTTACCAAAATGATTTGACTAGTGTTCCTTAGTACCATAAAGAGAATTCGTTTTTGAATTGATTTGTTCAGAAAGATACTAAATACTGTTTAAGGAACTTAAAAGTCTAATTCATTTTACCTGATGATTTGCTTTGTTAAGACTTGAAAGTGTTAATAAATTCCTACCTTAGGTTGATTTTAACACCATGAAGATGCCAAATAATTTTTGTTTCTCCTTTCTTTAGTGGTGTTCGGCCATTTGGAGTTTCTTTACTAATTTGTGGTTGGAATGAGGGGCGACCGTATTTATTTCAGTCAGATCCATCTGTAAGTATTATCAGATATACCGGAGGGATTAAAGTACCCTTTGAACAGCTAATAAAAACAAAAACCATAAAAAGTTTAAAATTTAGCAGTATTTTCTTTTTTTTTTTTCATTTGGGCTTTAGAACATATGGATTGGTGCATTTGTACATTTAAAATGTTGGTAATTCAGTCTTCTGATTGAAGAGGGTACATTAGGTCTGCGCTCTCTGTTCTTCTTCCTTTTCGTATTCATTAAGTTCACACAGTGGAATGATTTCTTGAAATAGTTATCAAATCTCTTTAAATCTGTGGAGTTTTATTACTTTGAGAAATATTCCGATGAAAGATTTGGGTCTAGAAGACAGTGCTGCACTCCTTGCCATCTGTTTAATCCTGGGGCCGACTTGGAGCATGACTCTAATTACACACACAGACATGACTCTTGAAGACAGTGTTGTGCAAAGTGGGTGAGTCCGTCTACTCTAAAGCAGGAGATCAGCATCTGAGTGAGAAGGCATTCTGAGGGGCTACTAGTGCTCTGCAACTGTGTGAGGAAGTTTCTTCCACAAGTTTCTTCCTTGTCTGAGGAAAGCCGGAAGAAAAAACAAGTATTCTGGGAGTTCTGTTACCCCATACTTCTGTTACCCCATCTTTGAGCCTCTGAAACTAAATGACATGCCCTCTTAGCTTTCTTCCCAGTGGGTAGCAGAAGCCATCATCACTGGAATCCAGGTTTCATCTTTTGCCCTTTTCTTCCCTGCCTTATTTCAAAGGCAGTTGTTTCTTTTAAAGAATGTTTGGTGTTTTTCTTTCAGTATTTTTCTTAATGTGTGTGCATATGTATTTTTTTCAACAGATGAGGCCATGTTATATACAACATATTGCTGCTTTCATTAAACATTAGATTACAAAATTTCAAAATATTAAAAAAAATTTTTTTAAGTTTTATTTATTATTTTTGAGAGAGACAGAGACAGTGTGAGTAAAGACAGGGAGAAAGAGAACCCCAAGCAGGCTCCGCACTGTCAGCATAGAGCCTGACACGGGGCTTGGACTCATGAAACCATGAGGTCATGATCTGAGCTGAAACTGAGAGTTGGACATTCAACTGACTGAGCCATCCAGGTGCCCCAAAACTTCAAAATATTTTTAATGAAATACTGTCTCTTTTTACTTTGTTCAGCAGTGATGATAAAGACTTGGTCACCATTTTTCTCACATATATGTGTGTGTGTGTGTGTGTGTGTGTGTGTGTGTGTGTGTGTGTGTGTATACATATATATATATATATATGTATACATATATGTATGATTCTAGAGTCCTTCAATCCTAATATGCTGAAATATTACTTTTGATTATTTGTTGTAAGTGAACCTGTAGCCTTTAACTGACTTTTTCACATAAATTGTAACCATAAATCACACATATGCAAAGTGTACAATTTGATGAGTTTTGATGGATGTAAATAGCTGAGAAAGCTGTCACCACGATCAAATTACTGAACTTCTCCATAATCTCCAGAGGTATCTTCGTTCCTCTTTGTTGTTTAGCTCTCTAATCTTTTTAGAAAGTAGCCTCTCTTGTGACATACTTCATTATATTCCAAATATTCTGTGAACTGTTAGAGACAAATTTATAGACCTAAAAAAGAAACGGCAGAGTGATATAACTAGATTAATGATTTAAAATGTGTTTCTCTTCTCTTCCTGATTAGGGAGCTTACTTTGCATGGAAAGCCACAGCAATGGGAAAGAACTACGTGAATGGGAAGACTTTCCTAGAGAAAAGGTAGGCTTACTGAAACTCAATTTCTTAGCAATCTCACTTTATGGTTCTCAGTGTTTTTAAACAATTAGTATCCCGAATCTAAACACACTTATTACTTTATATTCAAACACTCATTTGTTTAGCCTAGTTACAAATAAAGTAAAAACTTCTCTTCACCCTGGCTCCCTAGTCTTCAGTATATTAAGTGGTAATATTATTTATTTCTTAAGAACTTTTATTTCTGCATTCTTTGGGTTTTTTCCTAAATTTAATTGTTTTTATTTTTTACTTCATTTTTCCTCCTACACTCTCAAAGAAAAAATAGTTGGAATTGGAGTAAAAAATTGGGGTGGAAAATTTAAGTGACGTAAGTGATAACCGTTTACCTTATGACAGTTACAGAAAAAAATGGTGAAGCTGAGTTCCTGGTATTGGCAGTAGATTGTTGTATGTGCTGGATGAAAAGTGCGGTACCGTGTAAAAATCTGCTGTCACTGCTCTTATATCCACCTATCTTCTCAGCATTGGTCCACCGAAAAATGTCCTACACGCATTTTGAACGGCAAAAATTTATACTTAACTGTATATAACCAGCAGATGAACCTTTCAGTACATTTTTCACATAATGTTAAAAGATTATGAAAAATTTTAGACATGGGATTAATCAGTAAACAAATAATTTTAAGATCTTTCCTAAAGCACTTTCCTTTTCCTTTTACGTAATAGTCTTTAAACATTTCACATGAAGTTAAAACTTACAAGAACAAACAAAAGAAATTTTAGCAAAGGTCTGATTTCTTTATTTAAAAAAATTATAATATTGCCACCACATTCTGATTATATTAAAATATACTGCTGTTAGGATTACAAGCATCAATTTATTATTGGGGGACAGCTATCACAATGAGTGGACTAAAAGAATTAATCTGTAGCTTAGTATTTTTAGGAGCGTTTTAGATTTTGAGAAATTCTCATTGCCGCTGTCATGTTTAAGTAACCATAAATAATGTAAGTTCTGCTATAAATCATTGCCTTTTCAAAAAATTCTTTAGATATAACGAAGACCTGGAACTTGAAGATGCCATTCATACAGCCATATTAACTCTAAAGGTTAGCACAATTTCTAACAATGGGATTTATAATGAGTTTATAATTAAGTGCTTGGAAAACTGACCTTTTGCCCTTCATCTTCAATAGGAAAGCTTTGAAGGGCAGATGACAGAAGACAACATAGAGGTTGGAATCTGCAATGAAGCCGGATTCAGGAGGCTTACTCCGACTGAAGTTAAGGATTACTTGGCTGCAATAGCATAATAATGAAGTGACTGAAAAATCCGGAATTTCAAATAATCCCTCTACTTAAACATGTTTAAAGTATGTTTTGTTTTGCAGACTTTTTGCATACTTATTTCTACATGGTTTAATGGACAGATGTTTTTAAAATGACACTTATAAATCATAATAAACTGTTAAATCCAACTTCAGCTTTTTAGGAGTTAGTAAAATTTTAAAATAGTTATCTCCTGCTTTTTATCACAGTTGACTTCTGGAAACTACATTGCAGAGCAGAATGGTGACAAACTCTTTAATCTTCATGCAATTTTGGTTAAGTCAAATCTTGTTAACCTCTTTACTATCAGATGTTGTCCATGTTTCAGGAAAGCAAAACGCTGATTTTGGTAAACACTGCTTTTAGAGCTGGGAGAATTTGCAGGCTTTCATGGATTCATGAGACAAGATGGGAAGCATGGGTGCTTTGTAGGCACCATTAGGTGTGGATCAGTGAAACTGTAGCACACTGAGATTGCACTGGAGCTGTGAAGAGTGCCAGGCCAAAGAGTCTCCTATAGGAGATACATGATGCAAGTGGATAAAAATGATGTACTGGTTCCTATTGGTTTGTCCATCACAAGTAGGTAAATGTATTTAAAAGGAGTCCCTTAGATTCTACTAGACTTTTTAAACTCGAGGATAAACATGAATATGGAAATAAAATCCTAATACTTAAACATCAAAACTATGGCTTAAGGGTCTCCCTTATTCATGTTATCTCAGTGTAATCAGAACCTTGGCTTTAAATTAAGGCCCATACAAACAGGCAAATAACGCGAACTCTGTTTTCATCAGATGTGTAAACATTTGCTTAGTTTTTTTGTTTTTTAAAGCTTCTTAGGATAAGAGAAATCATCATTAGTTTGGCTCACAGAACAGAGGTTATGAACATCATTCTTACCAACAAAGATACAGTATGTAGTTCTATGATTTAAATGTGGCTCAAAAGATCTTGATTAAGATTTAGCTGAGTGTAGGAGAAAAGAGCCTTACCTTGGACAGTTTGGTCAGGATTCCCAGTTCTGCTCCCACAATCACGACAGCACCATATCTTAGCATAGGCAGCGGCAGGATTATTATGAAAGATGGAAGATGGCAACTTGATATCCAACATCAAGATGTTGGTCTTGAAGGCCTTATCTAATCATCTGTCCTCATGTCATGGGCTCTTGGTATATTGCACACTGGAAAGAGAACATAGTGGTAAAAAGGAATGGGTTTGGGGTCAGGTCTTAACTCTCATTTACAGGCTAAGTGACTGTACAGGTAATTATCTCAGAGGGTTTTCTAAGGACAGAATTTGATGATGCCAATGAAAGGCCTGGCAGGGTTGATGGTCAAGTACTCTAAGGTTTAGCTGCCTTTGATTTGCATAAGCCCTCTATCCAATATTCAAAAACTAGAGGAATGCCAAAATCCTACAAATCAAAGAAGGGAAACATAAGGCAGGCATATTAGGGACAAAAGGAAAATGTGTGTAAGATTCCTATTGGGGGCTAACAGAGTAAGTCCGCAGAATAAAGGGAGGAAAAACTCACTGAAGCACATTTATGTCCATATTCTGTTCTTGCCTCTTGCCCCGCTAGATGCAAAGCCTAGTTCAACTGAAGCTGCCTAGAACACTTTTACCTTTGTTCTCAGTTCTTTTCATTAACCTTAAAATTAAGCCATTCCTTTTCGTCTCAGTTCTTGGGGAACTCAGTTCTTTGGTCTTATGACCCACTGCATCCCAGAATGCCCCACAACCCTTCAGTTATCTCTAGCTTGTGGAGTTGAGCTGCTTTTAATCCACTTACGTGTCACAGTGCTCCTCATGTGCACAGCCCCCCTCCATTCTCAGTTCATTTTGTATCTTCCCAGTCTTAAAAAGTTTGCCTCCACTTGTGCTGTCCTTCCTCTTTTCTAGTTCCTCACTGAAGTTGGCAGAATAATTAGTTATGAACCATGGAAATGTTTAAAATTCACATGTGGGGGCAGGAGGGAGTTGGGAAGGCGAGATAAGGATGAGGGGCAATACTGACCTTTATAGTTCTCGAGCACCGGTTCACTGGGCACTGACTGGATGATAAGGAGGATCAAAAGAGCTTTCACATGTTCAGGGACTGAAACCGCCAACTCAGCCCTTAACCCCACCTCTGTCACGTAACTCCACGTGAGCGACAGCTTCCTAAGCATGAGCATATTTAAAAAGTTCGATAATTCTAACACTTCATCAAAGGCTCTGCCCCTGCATTTCATCACTTTGAACTTTTTTAGGTTTTCCAGCAGGTACTGTCCTCCATATTTCACACAGTAGGCTTATCCAGTTATCTCCGGATTCCTGAAGTTGAGCCACTATATAAACTTTATATCCTGCAAGATGGGAATTCAGAACTCTCCCTCCCTTCTCTCTGCCTCAGTTTAATTAGATCATAATATTCAGTTTAAAAGTTTCTGTTATGGCTATGGAAGTATGCTGTTACCCCGTTTCCTAAATAATCTTCCTGCAGGTAATACTGCTTCACTTCTTTGTGTTCTGTGTAGCCATCACCAAATCCCAGATTCCCGTGACAGGATCATAAAACCTGCATACTGTTTTCCTCAGTATATCGTGTCAAGTGACCTTAACGGTTCTCTCCTCAGTCCTTCAATCCCCCACCCTGGTCCCCCAATACCTCCAGAAGTTTCTGTCTTGGAACCTTGGTCTTTCTGCCCTAATCCAGCCAGTTGCAGGTTTGAAACTATGTTCTCTCTCCATTGGCTGGTATAACTTTTTTCTCCTTTGCAGTTCTTAGGACTTTTATCTGCAGCATTTTGAAATTTCACAATGACATGTCTGTCTTTGGGTTTCTTAACTCAGGAGGCCTTTTCACTGTAGAAACTAAGATCTTTCAGTTTTGGTAAATTTCAGTGTTTGAGAAACATTTTTTGCTAAAGTTTTCACCTGTCTTTATTGTGCATTCTAGTACAGTTTTACCCATTCTTCCTACTCTTTCATTGATATTTTAACATTGGCGATACCACTTTTAATTTTGAAAAACTCATTCTTGGGGCGCCTGGGTGACTTAGTTGGTGCTTAGGTCACGATCTCATCGTTTGGTTCATGAGTCCTGCACTGGGTTCTCTGTTTTCAGTGCGGAGCCCCCTTCTGATCCTCAGTCTCCCTCTCTCTGCCCTTCCCCCACTCGCATGCATGCTCTTTCTCGAAAATAAACATCAAAAAAAAAAAAAAAAAAGAAAACTCATTCTTTGTCACCTTTCCCTTTAAAAAGTCCTCGTGTTTCATGAATGGAACACCTTTCATCTGAGGATGCTAGTTATAGAATACTTTTCAAAGCCATTTGTTCTGCTTTATGTTTACTTCAAATTTCAAACAGAAGAATGTTTGGAAGCACTGTGTTTGCGAGCCCTGCGCCTACTTACTCAGGGATCCTGCTATAGGCCATTTTCTGTGGTCTTTGATTTGCTTGGCTTCTCCAGAGAAAAATAGGGAGAGGAGCGACTGCATCCTGGGAGGGGCAGAGGAGGGACTAACAGTATTTCACATTCCATAGGAGACTGTTACTTCATAATGTGTCTCGAATCCCTCTGACTCCTTGCCTTCGACATGGTAAACTCTAGTTTTCTACCCGGGGAAGGGTGGCTAGCTGTCCAGCTTGCACTGCACCTGAGAGAGCATTTGGCTGTTTGTTCTCACAGACTGAAGCCGTGCCCATTTTCAGTCCTGCCTCACTGCTCCCCTCCCTTCTGTCTTCCAGGCACCTGCAGTTCCAAAACCTTTTTGGGCTCTGCTCTGTGAGTCACTTGCTGTAGACACTTTCTCCACTGTGCTCACTGCTCCATTTACAGAGAGGCTGCCTGGGTCAAACAACCTCTTTGTGGTGGACTACCTGTAAAATATATTTACCTTTCAGTTTCCGAAGAGGATCAAATAAGTTAATATGTGAAAAGTACTTAGAGTAACACCTGCCATATAATAAGCATTGAATGGATGTTATTATTGCTCTTGGCCTTCCAAAAATGTGTTGACATATCTCATGTGCAGTCTCATTTCTTGTTCTTTTTATTTTCGTGGGTCTGTTGCTTTTTCTTTCCTAAGACTACCATTCAAGTAAGGCTTGGGGAAGGAGCAGGCACACATGGGATTAATATTAACTTGAAGCCCATTTTAATTTTTTAAAATTAGCTTTATCAAAAGTCCTAACCTTTTGGTTGACTTTGGACACTCTTGTTAGCCTAATATAAGTTCCTCCCTCAGAAGCCATCCGATTATTTGTCTTCTTCAGAAAGGCAGTATATCTCTGATACCACACTTTCAATGGAGAGCCCAGGATGGTGCAGTAGAAAGTGCTTTGGCTTGGAATCCGGACTCCCAGCTCCGGCACTTACCAGCTGTGACACCTTTGACAAACTTCCTGCCTGTCTCCTCTTATATTAAAATGAGCTGAAAATCTTTCTGGAACCACCGTTGCCAGTCACTTGGTAGGGGTTTGAGCTTGACAGCAGGAGTGGGGCACTTGGGCACAACTGGGAGTTTTCTCCACCAAAATGTACGACTCCCGCCCCAGGGAAAGTCCAACCGAACCTAAGACCTAGGGTGCGGGGTCGGCCTCCTAGACCGAGGGGCCGACGACCCACTGGGAATGATGCCCAGCCCCGCGAGCTTCGCCTCCCCTCCTTTCCTGGGCCCAAGTGGCCGCGAACCCCCGGTGCCTCCCTGCTCCGTGCGTGCGAGAAGCCGGGTGCCCTCAACAAGCATGGCCGCCGCGTTAGCGTCAGCCACGCTCGGTAGATCGCGCTGCCGCCTGGGACTCGCGGGCTCGGCGTCACCCGGCGCGGGGCCACGTGACGCGAGAGGCTGCCGAGGCGGCGGCGGTCGCGCGGGCTGAGCAGCCGCGGCTACTAGAGTGGGGTGGGGTCCGCCAGACGAGGTTTCCCGGCGGGTCCCGGCCTCGCGCACGCACGTGCCCGCTTGCTCGCGCTCCCGGTCCTGGCGCTGCCGGTGAGGAGCCGGGGAGGCAGAGGGAGGGAACGGGGCGCCCCTACCGAGACCGGGAGGGGGCTGGGCCGGCCGGCCAGGCGGGGGGAGGGGGCCGGCTCCGGGCCGCCGCGTCCCCCCCCCCCCGCCCCCCTCCGTCCCCGCTCTGGCCTCCACGCCCGGCGCTGGTTTCGGGGGCTGTTTGAGCCCGAGTCTGCGTGGCGGGGTCCTGCTGTGCGGACGGACCCGTTAGGGTTCCAGGGCCCAATGTCTCCCCTCCCCCCCCCGCCCCCGGAAGGCTCCGCAGACCTTCGGGTCGTCACGGGCTGCACTCGTGGGGTCTAGTTAATCTTCGGCTTGTCCTTCCTGGTGTGAGCGGGAGCCGAGTTGGTGGGTCCTGTAGCTCTTTTAAAATATACTGTATTGACGTCCAATGCAGGAACGGGGCAGTCTTGATTCCTCGGCGGGTGTACCGTGTGCCCGTGGCATAGCACGAGGCAGTCACGTCAAGGAGAGCGACTCACGAAGGAAGAAAAGGTTAGAAAGGCTTACAGTATGGGTTTGGACAATTTGCTATAACCGGCTAGTCATTTTTAATCTAGTCACGTTCTCTACACTTTCCCAGCCTTTTATAAAATTGCTCTCCCACCAAACAGCAAAGCTGCTGCTGAGCGAATCCCTTATGTAGTAGATTGCTGAACAACTGCACTTTATTCTGACCTGGGACGTGCCGAATACTACCTTCAAACTGAAAAAAAATAAAGGTCTAAAAAGTGTGTCGAACCCGGCATACCAAAGGAAGAGTTCAGAAATACAGGTATCATCCTTAGTTGTCAGAGGAGGGAGTCACTCCCAGATCAGTCATGCCCAAGTCCAGGTTCATAGACTCAGACTCCATAAGCTTTGTTGATAGATTGAACTTATGTAGTCCTCAGTGAAGAATTGATTGCCATGATTTTTGAGGACTATTTCAATTTGCCTTGTCTTGTTTCTTTTCATAGGAAAGGAATAATGCTGTCAGCATGTCCGCACACTCCATGCTCTGTGAACGAATCGCCATAGCCAAGGAACTGATCAAGAGAGCGGAATCACTTTCTCGATCAAGGAAAGGTGGTATAGAAGGTGGTGCAAAGCTGTGCAGCAAATTGAAGGCAGAATTAAAATTCCTACAGAAAGTAGAAGCTGGGAAAGTAGCTATTAAAGAATCCCATTTACAGAGCACTAATCTAACACACCTAAGAGCCATTGTGGAATCAGCAGAAAACTTGGAAGAAGTTGTTAGTGTTCTTCATGTCTTTGGTTACACAGATACCTTGGGAGAAAAGCAGACCCTTGTGGTGGATGTAGTCGCAAACGGTGGTCATACGTGGGTGAAAGCCATTGGCCGCAAGGCTGAAGCTCTACACAACATTTGGCTGGGCAGGGGCCAGTATGGTGACAAGAGCATCATTGAGCAGGCTGAAGACTTCCTCCAGGCCAGTCACCAGCAGCCAGTGCAGTATAGCAATCCTCACATCATCTTTGCGTTTTACAACAGTGTCTCCAGCCCCATGGCGGAGAAGCTCCGAGAAATGGGCATATCCGTGCGAGGAGACATAGTAGCGGTTAACTCTCTGTTAGATCACCCTGAAGAGCTCCAGCCAAGCGAGAGTGAGTCCGATGACGAAGGCCCTGAACTTTTGCAAGTGACCAGAGTAGACCGAGAAAATATACTAGCAAGTGTTGCGTTTCCAACAGAAATTAAGGTTGATGTGTGCAAAAGGGTAAATCTGGACATTACTACTTTAATCACATACGTATCTGCCCTCAGCTATGGAGGCTGCCACTTTATCTTCAAAGAAAAAGTGCTCACAGAACAAGCCGAGCAAGAGAGGAAAGAGCAGGTGTTACCACAGCTGGAGGCGTTTATGAAGGACAAAGAGTTGTTTGCTTGTGAATCTGCTGTCAAGGACTTTCAGTCTATTCTAGATACCTTAGGAGGACCTGGGGAGAGAGAGAGGGCCACTATGCTAATTAAACAAATTAATGTGGTGCCAGACCAGCCTTCTGAGCGTGCCTTGAGACTAGTGGCCAGTTCAAAAATCAATAGCCGCTCATTAACAATTTTTGGGACGGGAGACACTCTGAAAGCCATCACAATGACTGCCAATAGTGGTTTTGTTAGAGCTGCCAACAACCAGGGTGTTAAATTTAGTGTGTTTATCCACCAGCCCAGAGCGCTTACTGAGAGCAAAGAGGCCCTGGCCACCCCCTTACCAAAAGACGACACAACTGACAGCGAACACTAATGATATCCTTTAAATATTGTCATGGAAGTAAGTTACTTATACCAAAGGCTGGGTCTTCCCATCTTAAATGGGGAAGAAAAAAAGGTCTATAGTACACATAACATTTAGAACTCTTAAACCAGTAGAGTTGATTGTGTGTGTCATCTATAAAATATATAACCTCCTACAGCAGTAGCAAAAGCACAAGAGACAACCTTATTTATCAGACTGTCTACATGATAGCAGTTAAGAACAGAAATACATCTATATTAAAGCTTTTAGCTGTGTTGTAGTACTTTTGTTTGATTGAGTAGGGCAACAGCCCCCTAGTGGTCATCAGCATTTCATGGAATATGGCTACACTGCATCTTGCATTAAATATCTGGAGAAAACTCTGAAGCTTGTTTTTCATTATGGTGATTGATCAGTTGATGTGGGTTGAGGCTGGGAAGTAATAGTTTATGATTAGTTTTAGATTGTAAAGTTATGGCCATTATCAATGAAAAGGAACTTCCTTGGTTGCTACGTGTCAGGCATACTCTGGTGGTTAAAGAATACATTAATGTAGAGGAAAATAAAGTGAATACTGGTCATGGGAGTCCCATGAGCCTATGGATACTCCTTTGTGAAAAGAAAGGTAAGCAGCAGTCCCACTCCTGTAAAGCTGGGACATTTAAGGCAAAATCGTAATTTGAATAAATCGTAAAAGAATTAAGCATTTAAATCACATTTTACTTTAAAGTACAAATAGTTCCCATAGTGCAAGTATTTGACTTATAAATACTGCCTTTACTGTTTCTTTTGCAAGTGGCAAGTAACAACTGCATTACTTCACTCTTGTGAAATGGTGGTAGGGGAGATTGCATACTTGTTGCACGACACAATTTGTAATTAAAAATAAATTTTTATGTCCACATTGCCCTAGGTGCTTCATTTACAGCAAAGCAAAACAAAATTAGCAAAGTAGATAGGTACTGACAGCATTTTAAAAAATAGGACATTACACCTTGGAGCTTAAGTGTTAATGCAAGCTAAGCGTAGGAAATGGTATTAGAACACATTGCCACAGCCTAACCTCTTTCTGTTGCGCCAACTTTACTGTTCCGTGAGAAGGGAAACTCAACTTCTAGCCACAGTGTTTATTGGGGGCAGGGGGTTAGAATTTGGTTATAGGATGTCCGTGAACACTGAGATGAAATGAAAAAGTAAACTCAGGGGTGTTTCTCTTGGGAGAGATTCCATTATTAATTAGGAACACATTTCCTAGGGGAAAAGGCTGGCATTGGGGTTTGCATTTAGTGGGGAGAGGTGGATTTAACTTGTATTGCAACTGAAATTGTGTAGTGTTAGAAATTGGGCTTGGGCCTTTTCAAGCACTTATTAAGGTACTGAAGTGCTTGGTACTATTAAGTACCGAGCATTATTATAATAGTTTGGTCTAAAAAAAATGAATTATTGGTCTTTGCACTAAGGAATTCTTATTCTGAAATGGAGCTGAACAACTGAAGTGCGATTAACTTATTGAGTGTTGTCATGAGTCAGGCACAGTATGAAGGGCTGAGCTTTCAAGGAGTAGCAGGAAGAAGGTAGATTTTTATTCCTTTCTGCTATGAGTTGGCACCAAAAAACTTGAATCTTTGCCAGCCACGATGTGTACAACCACAGTACTCTTTGAAGAAATTGATTTCTGAAGTGGCCATACCTGTGCTTCTCCCATGATCATTAACCTTTTCTAGACATCCAGTTGTTAACAATTCCCAACAATCTAGTCAATAATGCAAGCACTAGATATGGACACGTGGTGGGGCACTGGATCCTAAAATATAAAGAAGTGCCTTCTCTAGAAAGACATACATGCACACTCCACCTATATATATCCTAGACCTGTTACAGCCGACCAAAGGAAAAAAAATTAGCAAAGGTAAAAACTTAATAAAAGAATGAGAAAAGAGAATGTTGTTAAATAGCAGTTAAAAACTGTCAAGTCCAAGGAATCCTATGGTTATAAAGGAAATGAGATGTCCAAAATGTTATGAGGAGTGGATATACATAATGTAAAAACTATGGCTACGACCAAGAATTAAACGCAGTGGGGGAAAGTAAAAGCGTGTTAAGGCCTCATCTTCTTTAGAAGGGAGTCCACAGCAACTTTGTCATTTTTGCCATTGAAAAATAGAACAATATAATTTGAGGTGTCAAACAGGAAATGTGACTGATGGTGTAAGTTAAACCAAGCTGACTCGCTTTCAAATGAGGGGTGAGGATGGAGAATAAATCTAGTCCATATAGGTAAAGACAAACCAGAAGAACTCTCAAGGGAGCAGAAAAACCAGAAAGCATAAAATAAGACATGTAAGACCAAGAAGGATATAAAATAGCTGGGGAGAAGATAAATTAGTATAGGGAAATACACTGTATTTGCATATTGTCTGAATAAATTTGGAAATCTCAATGAAATAGAATTGAAGAAATAGAAGACCTAACTAACCAATAGCCATTGAAAAAATTACAGAGTTATTAAATAATGACCCCAAAAATGTCCAGGTCCAGTTAGCTTCATTAGATAAGTTTTTGCTTACTTTTAAATATCAAATAATGCTCTTGCTTGAAAAGTAACGTGGAGCACAACACTATAAGCCACATGGAAAATATGCAACATGGTCGCTGTGGTGTTCTCTTTACTGCCCCTCTCCTGTCTGAAGAGAGCTCTGGCCTGCTCCTGCTTGAGGGCAGGGCCTCTGTGGAGGGCTGGAGCCCTTTGGCTCTTTTGGAATTCATGTGACAGTAGGCTGGTCATCTCACGTCATTACTGTATCAGGAATGTTTTCAAATTCATTTTATGGAATATGAGCATAATTCTGATACTGAAACCTGACATTGTATCCTGAAAAAAAAAAAAAAAAGAAAAAGCTACAGCTAAGTTTCAGTTTTAAGAATATATGCACAAACATCTCAGTTAAAATGGAGCCCAGGCAGAGAACACCTCACCCCGTGGGAATATTGTTTCCCAGAGAATGAAAGGCAGAGATGAGTCCCCAACCTTAATACTGGGGGTTTGGGGATTAAGCTCCATGCTGGGGTAGAATCAGAGACCTAAAGCTCACTTGAGATGAGGTTATCCCCAAGACGCCTGTGTAAAGCCAGAACCTTTGAAAATCTGTGGCCCCATGAAAGAAGATCGTGCAAACATTGCCCAGAAAGGCAGCAAGGAAATTTGACTCTAGTGGCTCTGAGCAGAAGAAAATAAGTCAGATTTGGGCTTGATTTGCCCAGCCCATGCTGTACATGGGTTTAGAGTCCAAATTCTATTAGTAGCTTCCTGAGGATGTAAAATTAGTATAAAAGTTGTCTCAGGCAAGTACTATCCCTCAGACACCTGACAGAAATGTATGTGGCATCATTCTGGGCTTGGGGACACTTCAGTTTCCCAAGTCTCACGTAAGCGTCACAGAGTCCAATGGAAAAACCAAACTTGGCGTGGATGAGCTTTCAGTGTGACATCCTGAAAACATGAGGAAACCCACCATCAGTGAATCAGCAACACAAAGAGTTCCTCAGTATTGGGGTCTTTGATCTGTTCCACATATATGTTCTGGGGACAAGAGGAATAATCCAGAATGGCAAATGGAGGCTAAAATACCATTTGCAACAAAACATTGGGTGCAGCTAAGTTGGAGGATGTGGTTTATATCTACAGAAAGAGAGCTGGATTAGCTCAGGTAGGGTTTAGCTCAGGTAGCAGATGCTACCTACCCAGTCACAGGTTGTGCTGGCATTGTGACCGGACAGCTTGTCCCTTGCAGAGCTGCAGAGAACACCGCATCTGTGGGAAACTTGTTTCCAAGAGGGAAAAAGAGATGAGCCAAGCATCCCATGTTGTCTTCTCAGATTTAGTGATCACATAAATGGCTCTATATTCCCACAGTGGAACAAGGCCAGGAGTGTACTGGGCGGGCAGAGAGAACCTCCCCTCGACCCCCCGCCCGCCCCCGCCCTTCCACCATCATGGAAATCACAATAGGAAAAAGACATTTCTGTCTCCACCCAAATAAAAGGGATTAAGGAACATAAGTGTGCGGGCAAACAGGGTTTCTAGAAATATAAAAACTCTCACTAAAATTAATAGTTGAGAAACAAACTTTTAAAAAGTTGATTAGACAAACCTAAAGAAAAAATTCTGAGTTGAAACATAGATCTTAATAAATTTCCCAGAATTCAACAAAAAAAGTTAAGTGTTGGAAAATGTGACCGGATGACAAAGAGGACACTTAGGAATATCCAACAAGAGTCACAGCAGATGTAGGCTGGCACTCTGAGCCTGGCCCCAGTTCTCACTTCCTTTGCCTGCCAGTCCTGTAGAGGCTGCAAACCCTCATGACCCCCCAGTCTTATCCATAAGTGCCCAAATTCCTTTCCAATGAGACAGAAGTGGGGTTCTGTTCGTGCTGCCTCCTCTTTGTGTCTTCCTCCTGGTTAGTGTGGGTGATGGTGAAGCTCACTTATGGGAAAATGATAGCTAAGAAGTGTAAAGGGGATGAGAAAATTGGGGAAGTCACCATTTTGTCATTCTGAATTAAATAATTTTATACGGATGAGAGAAAAGCCAATGGAATCTTGTACACTTTGGTGCTGACCAACCTGGTGCTTCCTTCAGGATTTGTTGCCGTGTGGAAAAATAAAACCTCAATTTATTTAAGCCACCTCGGCTTTTCAGTTACATGTAGTTGAAATATTTCTAACCAGCATTAAGGTCAGGCAGGATTTCCTTTCTTTTTAATGGCTAAATAATGTTTCATTATATATCAATATATATATCAGTGTATATATATATATACACATATATGCGTATATATGTATATATATGTTCATTGCTCCATAGATGGACACTTAGATTGTTCCTGTGTCTTGTCTCTTATAAATAATGCTGCAGTGAACTTGGCGGTGCAGATATATTTGTGAGTTTGTTTCTTTCTGATAAATACCCAGAAGTGAAATTGCTTGATCACATGGCAGTTCTATTTTTAATTTTTTTGAGGAACCTCCATATTGTTTTCCATCATGGCTAAGCCAGTTTACATTCCTACCAACAGTACCCAAGGGTTCCCTTTTCTCCACATCCTTGCCAACACTTGTTATACTTGTCTTCTTGATGATAGCCATTGTAACAGGTGTGAGGTGATCTCATTGTAGTTTGATTTTCATTTTCCTGATGTGTACTGATGTTGAGCACTTTTTCCTGTACCTGTTGGCTATTTGTGTATCTTCTTTGGAAAAATGTCTATTCAGTTCCTCTGCTTACTTTTTAAAATATTTATTTGTTTTTGAGAAAGACAGCATGAGCAGGGAAGGGACAGAAAGAGGGCAACAGAGGATACGAAGCAGGTTCCACACTGACAGCAGTGAGCCCGGTGAGTCGCTCACAAACTGCGAGATCACGACCTGAGCAAAGTCGGATGTTTAACCAATGGAGCCACCCAGGCCCTCTTCTGTTTATTTTTAATTGGATTTATTTTTTTCTGTTGAATTGTATCAGTTCCTTATACATCTTGGATGTTAACTCCTTACTAGAGATATGATTTGCAAATATTTTCTCCCCTTCTGTAGGTTACCTTTTCATTTTGTTGATGGTTTCCGTTGCTGTGTAGAAGTTTTAGTTTGATTTAGTCCCACTTGTTTAATTTTGCATTTGTCACCTTTACTTTTGGTGTCAAATCAAAAAATCATTGCCAAGACCAAGGTCAATAAGCTTATTTCCTATGTTTTCTTTTACGAGTTTTATGGTTTCAGGTCTTCTGTTCAAGTCTTTAATTAATTTTAATTTGATTTTTGTGCATGGTGTAAGGTGGGGTCTAGTTTCATTAATATTTGCATGTGACTTTCTAGTTTCCCCAGCACCATTTATTGAAGAAACTATTCTTTGCCCATACATATTCTTTTGGCACCTTTGTCCTTAATTAATTGACCATAAATGCATGGGCGTATTTCTGGACTCTCTATTCTGTTCCATTGACTTATGTGTCTGTTCTTATGCCAATACCATAGTGTTTTGGTTACTCCTAGCTTTGTAATATGGTTTGAAATCAGGACGTGTGATGGCTCCAGCTTTGTCTTCTCAAGATTGCTTTGGTTCTTTGGGGTCTTTTGTGGTTCTATACAAATTTTAAGATTGCTTTGTCTACTTCTGGGAAAAATACCATTAGAATTTTGATAAGGATTGCATTGAACCTGTAGATTGGTTTGGGTGATATGGACATTTTAACAATATTAATTCTAATCCTTGAGCATGGAATATCTTTCCATTTATGTGTCTCATCTTCAATCTCTTTCATCAATGTCTTATGGCTTTCAATGTACAGATCTTTCACCTCTTTAATTTTATTACTAGGGATTTCATTCTTTTGATACAATTACAAGTGAAATTGTTTTCTTAATTTCTTTTTCTGAAGATTTGTTTTTAATGTATCAAAATACAACAGATTTCTGTGTATTGATTTTGTATTCTGCAGCTTTACTGAATATTAATTTTAGTTCCAATAGTTTTGTGTCTGTGTGTGTGTGTGGACTCTTTAGGGATTTCTATCTATAATACATCATCTGCAGATAAGTTTTTTAGAAGCTTTACTTGTTTTTTATTTATTTGAATGCCTTTTATTTCTTTTTCTTGCCTGATTGTTATGGTGAGGACTTCTAATATTATGTTGAAGAAAAGTGGCAAGAGTCAACATCCTTTCCTTGTCTGTTCCTGATCTTAGAGGAAAAGTTTGTAGCTTTGAGTAGGATGTTACTTGTGGGTTTGCCTTTTATGGCCTGCATTATGGTGAGGTACATTCCCTCTAACCTCAGTTTTCTGAGAGTTTTTATCATGAATGAATGTTAAAATTTGTCAAATGCTTTTTCTGTGTCTATTGGGGTAATCATATGATTTTCATTCCTCATTTTGTTAATGTGGCATATCACACTGATTGATTTATGGATGTTAGACTATCTTTGCATGCCTAGAATAAATCCCACTTAATTAAGGCGTATAATCCTTTTAAACTGTTGAATTTGGTTTGCTAATATTTTGTTGAATATTTTTGCACCTATGTTTATCACAGATGTTGGCTTGTAATTTTCTTTCCTTGCAGTGTTTTTGTCTGGTTTTGGTATCAGGATCATGCTGACTTCATAAAATGAGTTTGGAAGTATTTCTTCCTCTTTAATTTTTGAAAGAGTATAGGGATTGGTATTAATCCTTTTTTATTTTTATTTTATTTTATTTTATTTTTTTAAATTTTTTTTTCAACGTTTTTTATTTATTTTTGGGACAGAGAGAGACAGAGCATGAACGGGGGAGGGGCAGAGAGAGAGGGAGACACAGAATCGGAAACAGGCTCCAGGCTCTGAGCCATCAGCCCAGAGCCTGACGCGGGGCTCGAACTCACGGACCGCGAGATCGTGACCTGGCTGAAGTCGGATGCTTAGCCGACTGCGCCACCCAGGCGCCCCTAATCCTTTTTTAAATGTTTGATAAATGTCACCAATGAAACCATCTGGTCCTGGACTTTGTTAAAAGGTTTTTGATTACTAACTCAATCACCTTATTATTAATTGATCTGTTCAGATTTTCTATTTCTTCATGAATCAGTCTTGGTAGGTTTTACATTTTAGAAATTTTCCATTTTTTGTAGATTGTTCAATTTGTTGGTGTATAATTGTTATAGTAGTCTTTATGATCATATGTATTTCTGTATTATCTGTTGTAATGTCTCCTCTTTCATTTCTAATTTTATTTTTTTGAGTCCTGTCATTTTTTTCATGGCAAGTCTAACTAAAGTATGTATATTTTATTTACCTTTTCAAAAACCCAGTTTAGTCTCATTATTCTTTTCATTTATTTTCATAATGATCTTTGTTATTTCCTTCTTTCCTAACTTTGGGCTTAGTTGGTTCTTCTTTGTCTAGTTCCTTGCGGTGTAAAGTTAGATTGTTAATTTCTGGTTTCACAATTCAAGGGTGATCTCTTCTGGTGCTGTAGATGCAGTTTCTTTAAAATTATTTTTTAAATACACTGTGCCACATATGTATGTGTGTGTATGTTTGTTCTGGGTCCCTATAATTCTTCAGTGTTAACACAGTTTAGTAGGGCTGTTATCATCAGCTTCTCCCTTCCTTCCTTTGTCATCAGATTCTCTCTCCAAGGGATTCCACACCCTTGCTTTCTTCCAAACTCAGTGCCTGCTCCATACTGCCATGTCTAGTAAGGAGTACTTTCCAAGTCTTTTCTTTTTGATTCTGGTGTTCCTAGCCCTCAGACCCTCCTGGTCTTAGATTGACTATGGAGATAGTTCCCACTTCTAGTGCTGTCCTCTACTTTTGGAAATGGAACATTTTTGTTTTCTCTCAGGTCTATTTTCCCCAGGAATCTTCCACATCTCTGCTTTTCCATGAAGTTTCTTCCAAATCTGTTGACTTTAGGTGTGCATTTCCCCATTTATTTGTAAAGTAGGAGTTTGTTTTCTTCTCTGTATTATAGTTATGCCATAGGAGTAGATTGTGGGTATTTTATTTGCTCTCCTTTTTGTTCCATATGGTTTAGAGGAGAGCAGTAGTGAAGATGACTGTAGATGTCTGTCATTAATTGTTTAATAGCTCCCATTGAATATATATATATATATCATAATTGTCATGAACTACTATACAATCTATTGATGGGCTTTTAGGAATTTATAGTACTTTGCTATTATAAGCAGTTCTGAAAAAAAATCTATCCATCACTAGGGCTACTGTTGTGTAATTTGTTGTCTAAACCAAGAAACCTGAAAATACAAGAAGATGCTAAGACAACAGGGCTAGCTTCTTGAACCAGCTGTCCTGGGAAAATTGGACACTCTACCTTACACAACACATAAATTCCTAACAATAGAATTAAAATATTAAGTGTTATGTGCCTATACCAATTTATTGCCAGATTGCCCTCCAATAAATTGAACCAATTTACAGTTACATAAATGGTTTGTGAAGGCGTCTTTAACCCATATACTTAGGAATACTGAGTATCATACAAACTTTAGAAAATTTTAACAAATATATAAAAAAGATTTCATTATCTAAAATAACATGTATTTAATTGTGAGTCAGGTTGTTGGTAGGTTTATTTGTCATTTATGTTTCCCTTGCTCTGAATCACTTTATATATATTTTTAAATTAAAAAAATGTTTATTTATTTTTTAGAGAGAGAGCGTGAGTGGGGGAAAGGCAGAGAGAGAGGGAGACACAGAATTTGAAGCAGGCTCCAGGCTCTGCCTGTCAGCACAGAGCCACAGAGCCCGACATAGGGCTTGAACCCACAAAGCGTGAGATCATGAGCTGAACCGAAGTTGGTTGCTTAACAGACTGAGCCACCTAGGTGCCCCTGAATTACTTTATATCTTTTGGAGTATTCCTATTATGTTTTTCTATTTCTTTACTGATTTATAGGTGCTCTTTGTATAAGAAGGAAATTATATTTTTTATGTGTTACATATTGGTAAAATCTAGTTTGTGTGTGTGTGTGTGTGTGTGTGTGTGTGTGTGTGTGTGTGTGTGTGACTGAGAAAATGCTGTTATGTTTATCAAACCCCATTGCCCTTTTTGCCCTGAGCACACAGCTGAACCACATTTATCAGCCTCCTCTGATAAATGGGCTGACTTTTATCAGATGGGACCATGGAATATGGGTAGAAGTGAAATACACTACTTCCAGGTTTGGCTTTAAACCTTCTTGCATAATCCTTCACACTCTTTTTCTCTTCTGTGGCCAGATACAAAAGAATTAGTGGAAGACTTGGAGCCTGTGGAGGTACCAAATAAAGGGAACTGGGTTAATGGTGTCTATGGTGTTAAAAAAGAAACAACAGGACCGAAAAGGAGTCACCTGTGCTAAGCCCCATGTCAGCAAACCAAGACCTAATACCTAACATAACTTCAGTTTCAACCTTTTCCAGGATGTACCCTTTAACCAATGAACCTGTAATTACCCATTCAGCACTAGTGAGATAATCCTCACCAAATACAGCCCTTCCATTCCCCTTAGAAGGATGACCTTGTCTAAAACAATGCATTTTTTTTTTTTGCTAATAATTTCCTTTTTCTGCCCCTTTCTGCCTTTAAACACCCTTCCCTTTGTACAGCTCAGCAAAGCTCTTTCCTATTGCTAGATGGGATGCTTGCCAATTCATGAATCCCTGAATAAAACCAATTTGATCTTTACATTTACTCTGGTGAATTTTTTTTTTTTTTATTTTTCAACATTGGTGAGCAAAGTCTACCTACATGAGCAGAGTCTAACACTGTCGATAATCCACTGATAAATATACGCTTTGCCTTAATTAATGGTATTTCTCTTGTCTTGGAGATGTTTTGCATTTCATACAATCAAATTATTAGTCTCTCTTTCTTCCTGGATTCTGCATCAGTCTTGAAAAGGCTTTCTGAAAGTTCTCTTGTCAGATTGCCAGTTTCCATTTCCATAAATAATATATGGCAGTGCTTAGCTCCCTATGGCCTTACCAGGATTGGGCTTTTTATATTTTTTCAGTTGGTAAAAAAAAAAAAAAAAAAAAAAAGAAAAAAAGAAAGAAAAGAAATCTCACTTATTTGGTTACTAGTGAGTCTAAGACTCTTTATATATGTTTAATGATCATTGTATTTCTGTCATAATTTGCTTGTTAGTATCTCCTCTCTCTCAACTGAGATGTTTTACTTTTCATTGATTTATAACATCTGTTTATACAAATTAAGGATTGTATCAGTTATCTATCTAATATGACAAGCTATCCCACAATTTAGTGGCTTAACATAATCACCGTTTTGTTGCACCTCATGATTTTGTCGGTTAGGAATTCAAGCAGGACTTCCTGTGTGATTCTTCTGCTCTGAGTGGCATTGCCTGGCATTGTCACTCGGTGGTACTTAACTGGAAGCTCACATGACCTAGAGGTTCCACAGTGGCTCTGCTCACATGGCTGTCACCTTGGCAGGGATGACTGGGAGGCTGTGCTCAGCTGGTCCCTCTCCCTCCTCATGTGGTCTCTCCAGCAGCCTCTTGCATCAGCCAACTTCTCCAGGAGCACAACCGGTAGTGCTTCCTCTGTGCAGCCAATAGAAAGATTCCAAGTGCCCAGAAGCTAGCCAGGCATAAAAGAAGGCCAGCGCCAGGGCTCGGGGCTCAGCCTTTGGAGGTGACTGTGCTGGGCTGGCACCGGTGTGAAATAAGCAGTCTTTTCTGATTCCCCAAGGGCATGCCGCTTGTCTTTTCCTGGGAGCCGAGTATTTGCTGTAACACCAGAAGACAGGAAGGGAAAGCATGCAGTCTCTTAAGACCCAGCTGGGCCCTGAAATCAGTACAGCATCTTCCCTACTCTAGTGGTTAAAGCAGGCCAGGGGCTCACTTCAGTGGGAGGGGACATAGGGCCCAGCACTTGATGGAAAGCCTATTATAGAATTTGTGACCATTTTTAATCCACCATGAGGATTCAAACCTTTCCCTGTTAAATACATTGCATATTCCTGATTTTTGTTTTAGTCTTTCAATGTTAGGTTTTTTGTTTTTTTTTTTGTTCCACAGATGTGTTGAATTTTTATGTATTAAACTATGTTGGCTTTTATTCTTCATTATGGCTTCTGGATTGTGTCAAGATGAGAAAGGCCTTCTTCATCCAAAATTACTTTTAAAAATAAAATTCCCCCATACATCTGTCTGGTGTCTATATGGTTTGATTTCAGTGTGCGTATGTTCACTATGTATGTAACGTACACACGAAGTCAGAACCTTTAAAATATTTTCCAAAATAAAATGAGTATCAGTCTTTTAGTTCTTTTTATTTAATTGTATTCTTGCTCCATGAACAAAATCTATTTTGGGCTTCCATATTATACTAATAAAATAACATTTTATATGTACCGCAACATAATTTTGAGGACCAGTCCAATATAAATGAGCTCTTCTCATAGATGCTTAAAGTTGATATTCTGCTAAACTGTTGAAAACTATTTAAAGAGCATTTCCACTGGGTCTGACAGAATTGTGCTTCCATTTTTTCTTCATAACTGGACTCCATGCAGCTTTTTGGGGTATTATCTTCACCCTTCATTGCAGTTTGAAAGGAATTCCTTGGATGTGATCTTTTCTCTCTTCCCAGAGTTTTGGCTGACTGTTTGGATCATCCTGACAAGAAAGTAATACAGATAGGACTATATGAGGTTTTCCACCTTGGATGTAGGATTAGCCCAGGAGACAAACATTTTCCCCACAAAACAGTTAATTTTAAGAAAGAGTTTTTGCATCTCCAACCAGGCATATGTAAACAGAAGGCTCATAACAGAATGCCTACAGATCCAAACTAAAATTAATTTCAAATTGCACATTTTTGTTCTTTTCTTCTTTTGGTGGACAACTGCATCTACCAGTGAACTACAGAGTAAAAACAACACACACCCACAATGCAGACATGCACTTATGCACATGCACACATGTATGTGTATATGATGCAGTGTTTTCTCCCTTTAAATAAAAAAGCAAAACGAAACTTTTCTACAAAACTGTCTCCAAAAACTTTCTGCAAAAGAAAATAATTGTCCATCATTAAGAATTAAGGGTGGAATTTGTTTTGAGTGGTGAGTGTGTGTGTGTGTGTGTGTGTGTGTGTGTGTGTGTGTGTAGGGGGCAGTCAAGGTGGCCAGAAGGTTGTGGTTCCTAATCTCTAGCTCAGAAGAAAAAAGCAGAGAGCTTTTGAGGACTCTTTTCCTAGGATATTTGGCAGAGGATGAAAAAGGAATTCTTAGCCAGCTGGAGCCCCTTAGAAGTTGAAGATGGCGATAATAACTACATATTATTAACAGTAACAATACAGTGATAAGAAAAATGTCATCTCAGGGCCTAATTTAGTCACTTATAAAACAGAGGGAACTACATAAATTGTCTTTAAATTCAATTCTAGCTCCATGGTTTCCAGTTTTTCTTTTATTCACCACCCCCCTCCAAAAAAAAGTGAGTATAGAGCTGGTTTAATGATCTTACATTAATCTCTGAGGATGAACTAGTCATCTAGGAGCCCCTCTGGTGTGAAAGACAGTTCCCAGTGTGAGGAATGCAAAGACAGATGAAGTCTCGGTTCTGGTCCTCATGGAGATTTATGTATATCCTAATAATTATAGTCTCAGGATTCACATGCAAGACACCGATTAGCCTTAGTATGTAATTTATAAATCCAGCTAAATGAATTACTATCAATTTGGCCATGAAGTCAGGATATTTAAGAATCAGTTTGCTATTTGAACATATTTCCCTATCTCTGGTGCAATGAAGGAGGCTGGGAATAAAAAGGACTTAGGGGATCATGTTTGCCCAGCCCATCTCTGAGGTGAAAACAGAGTTCAGGAGAAACCAAGAGAAACAGAACCAGAATTCCGGTTTGCTAATTACCAGCTCTTCCCACTGGGGGGCAGCACCGCCGAATGGTCAGACCTTGGAAGTCCAGCCGACTCTGGTTTGATTCCTCAGTTCGCACTCTGCGTGGGCCTTGGGCCAAGGACCTAACCTCACCGAGCTGTGGTTTTCTTGTCTGTAGAATAAGAATAGTATTTATTTTATAGGATTGTTTTGAGGCTTTAAATGAAATAAGATACTGTATGCATAGCGTTTAAAGCAGAATCTGGCACAATGACAGGGCCTAGTAACCATCAATTGTTATTTAGTTATCATATTCCTAGACCTTTTTATATGTAATTGCTCTGAATTTGTGCTAATTACAGGTGGTTGGAACCCTACTCGGCCTGTGGAAGACCTTGTGAAACTTGACATTGGCACTCCATGACCACGCACGTCCTAGAGCAGGGTCCTAACAAGTTTTAATGAGGGCTATTTTAATTTTCTGTGATGAAAAGAATACTGGCTCGGGATACCTTTCCTGTGTGTCTTTGTGGATTTGGGGGTACAGGGGTATGGAATGCGGGGAAGGATGGGGCCTTTGTGGGCAGGTAAATTCTATGTGGAGAGAAGTTTAAATGCTGACGTCAAACTATTCAAAGACTCCAAGATACACAAAATAGATCTTTTTGCCCAGATGCAAGACTTTTCATTTACACGTGTGCGGATTGCTACCTGTCCAACCAATTCTGAGTTTTACCTCTACCCACCACTCTCCAGGAGCCTTCTGGCAGGCAGTGGTGGGGAGGACGCTGCAGCTTCTCAGCCGTGCACACTGACGCCACCCAGTGGAAGGATGGAGAACTACGGAGGCATCAAGTTCTTAAGGTCAACTTCAGTTCTGGTTCTAGTAAAAGCTCTAGGCTTTATCATTTTTCCTTCTCAACTTATAAACTGCCTTAAATCTATTTTTTAATCAAAGTGGTGATACAAGTCATATCAGCTCCTACTAAATATTTTTGTGATTTTAATACCCGTCAATCTATTATTTAAAGACACGTATGACACAAAGAGTGAATCACCCAGTGTCACCAGCAGAGCATTTTTAGGTATGATGTGTGATTCTGTGTTCCGTATTTTACCATGAACATTACAAAGGGAATGAAAATATTTGTCAAATAGGCTTATTTGGGATGGAGAGAGCCATCTCACCGTATTTATATTCTTTGTGTCATTTCCCGACTTTGTCATCAGTTCTATTTGCTCCATTATTAAATACCACCATCTGGTGAGATTCTAGCCCTCTTGGCCTTTCTTCTGTTGAAGATTCTTGTGATCTTAGTCTATAAAAGCAAAACAAATGGATAACGTGTGAGTTGGGACCAGAAAGTAAATTTAGTTCTGTCTGCTTAAAAGGGTGCTTGTGCATTCTTGGCTGTGCCCCATTCTCTTTTGATTTTGCACAATGTGTATTGAACTGAGGGGACTTACTCTTCATGCATAATTTTTAAAATAGAGAACATTGGTTCAAAAGAAAAAAATGTGACAGTAGGAGAAGGTTACAATCCTGAAGAAAATCCTGCTGGAAGAAAATCAAATGGGAGATGCTAATAGATCCTATTCATTTCTGAATTCCTGAACACAGAGTCAGGCTATGGCTTACTACCACAGAGGGGTTGTTTTTATTTCCACATTTATCCAGGGTGATAGGATGGGAGCCAAGCAGAGTGGTGGATTATAAAAGGTGTAGAAGTGGGGTGCTTGGCATCTGGCTCTTGCTTTCAGCCCACATCATGATCTCGTGGTTCACAGATCAAGCCCCATGTGGGGTTCCAGAGCTGACAGCACGGAGCCTGCTTGGGATTCCCTCTCCGCCCCCCTGCCCCGCCCCTCAACATGCATGGTCTCTTTGTCTCAAAATAAATAAATAAACTTTAAAAGGTGCATGAGTGAAGAGGGAAAACCCACAAAAATGGGCTAATTGAAACAAAAGCAAAATTCAAACTGGAAAGTCAACCAAGAGTCTCTGTGTAAAGTCAGGGAGCAGAGTGTCCTTACAGGCAGCGGAATCCCCAAGCAGGTCTGTTGTTGGTGCCACTGGACTCTGAGAGATTGTCACCCAAGTCGGTAAGGTGGCTCGTATCTGGCTCCTAGATTGGCTTTTGACTGGTCTCCTCAGTAGACGTGGCATGTATTCTGTCTGTGGTTGCTTTGTTTTCCACTGGCTCTGTAATCACAGACTCGTCATCCATTGAGCCTTGGCTAGGTGGAATCTTTATTTCTTCTGTGAGCATTGGACTTATGGTCTCAGGTGGCAATTTTAAGATAAATCTGAGGAATAACAACAATGACAACAACTGTAAGGACAGCTAATGAAATGTGGCTCTGTATTAGACTGTTTTCTTCACTCTGCCGAGTTTATCCTATTTTTAAATCAAGGCAATTAGATAATAGAAAGGGGACAATGACAAACTATTTTAGGAAAAATTTGCTTTCCCTTCAAAATCATGCCTGCGTCACAACGGTCCAGGTAATGTGAGCTCTCCTCCACTCTCTTTTGCAAGGATTGTTCTTGGCCTCTAACTGTTGATACAAGTGATCAGATCACTAGGTCTGGAAAGTAATGAACTTACCAAATTTGCACCTTCTAAGGCATTTTATATGTTAAATCAGGTAATGTCTTTTTTATAAAATCTTTGTATTTGAATGTCTCCAAGGAAGGGAAATAATCTTTTCTATATAAGAAATCAATAGAAATATACAACAATCAACCCAATACAGTTAATTTCCCAAATAATTTCCCTTAACATCCTTGCTTTTCCTGGTTCAAATCTATTCAGACAGTGGTTTAGGTGACTGGAGTGTTCTAAGCTTAGCCATTGATGGGACTGTTCCAATCCAGCAACATGGAGAATAAACTTTTCATTCGAGAGGGAACAAAGCTATATTATCTTATTAGTGAACCCCTAAACCAAAAAAGTATAGAACAATAAAATGTTCATGACTTCAGGGACGCCTGGGTGGCTCAGTTGGTTAAGCATCCGACTTTGGCTCAGGTCATGATCTTGAGGTTTGTGAGTTGGAGCCCAGTGTCGGGCTGGAGCTCAGAGCCTGACAGCTCAGAGCCTGGAGCCTGCTTTGGATTCTGTGTCTCCCTCTCTGTCTGTCCCACCCCCACTCACGCTCTGTCTTTCTCTCTCAAAATAAATTAAAACAATTTTTTTAATTAAAATTTTTTTTCGACTACAAATTGACAAAACAAAATACAAGCCAGTAAAGAGAAATAAAGGTAATATCTACTTTGCCCCCGTTAAACCCGAAAAGTTCAAAGATGCTTCAGCATTTGTGCAAGATTTTGAAAGTGTGAGTAGTAGAAGGAAACTGAGGCATGTTGGCAGCTAGTTGAGTCAAATTAGTCATATTTAGAGATCCTTGTTCTTTGCTATTAGTTTCTCCACCCATTTTGAAATGTTGCTGCAAACATGAATACACTTTGTAAGTAAAAGTGCAGATTCCTCCAGTCCCATCACCACAGAAAAATCTGGAAGTTTCAGTGCGCTTCCATTCAGAAGGGCCCAAGCATGAGGTATGAAGGTGTAAGAGGAGAGGAGAGCAGGCATTATGGCAGTTATGGAAGAGGCCAGGAGGTGGGGCTGGCCAGACGTCAGGGCATCCTGGCGGGTCCTATTGTTGGAGGCTGGTGGAGGCTGATGAGGGAGGCCGACCTTCCGGAAAGTCGTCACCAGCTTGTTGAGGAATGGACCTGTCTTGGCATTTTGTCTCTGCATCTGGGAGCTGGGGGGCCTCTGCCTCGGGTGTAGGACCCATGATGGGTGGGACATGATTCAAATATAGCAGGACACCCAGTTTTAAACTCTGTGTCTGTTCCTGTAACTTATGGAATCACCACAACGTTGCCTTCAGCTTTTAACCTTTGGTAATGGCCACAGTAGCACAGTCTGGATTTCAGCTAACATTTTGAAACGTAAAGAAAAATTACTTGCAAGTGACATGGACAGAAATAATTTCATCCCACAGGCTTCTTTCCCAAGACTTCCCTGGGGGTGGCTCCTCAGGGAGGTGTCAGTGGCAAAGAGGGACTGTCCCCTTAGGTCTACCACCTGCAGACTCTCCCCGTGTTGCTTCTGCACATCTTAAACTCGAGAAAGAGGTGTCACATATGACGAGCCTGCATTGCTCATCTCACGAAGGTGCGGTCTACATACAGGTCCAAAGGCAGATGTGGGACAGAGGTCCTCCCCAGAATGGAGAAGCACGTGTTACCCTATTACAGGTCCAGGACAGACAATCGGTAAAATTATGGTCACACCAGGGACTGAGAGCAGGTTGTTGAATAGAAGCATCTGATTTTACACGTGAGTGTTGCAGAGGAGACAGTAATTGTTATCATGCAATTTAATATTGATTGCAATAAGTAGTTATAACTAAGTCTAATTAATAATACCCGACCATTTAAATTTACCTGAAATTCTAAGGTGCTCATGTGGCGTTTATTGCACTGTGGAGGGGGGTAAAAACAGGTTTGCAAAGCAAATTAATAATGTTTCGGAAAGGGAAGAAAACTAATAGGATGTGCTGGGCATGTTGCCAGGCACTGATCTGTCTCATTTACTCCTGACCAAAGCTCTTGGAATTATTCCCCTCATCTGATTTTGACAGATGACCAAACTGACGCTCAGAGAGGCAACTCGCTTGCCCAACAGTGAGTGGAGCCTGAGGCCCAGGCCTCCTAAGTACAAAGCCTGTGTCTCTAATATTTTAAGACGTAAGGGCAGCCGCGGATTTCCTGTCACCGGGAAGCCACTCTAACCGTGGTCTCCACTTGATAACACGGGAGGTGCTCTTTATAATAGTTTAGAATATGATTGAGGGGCGCCTGGGTGGCTCAGCCGGTAAAGCAACTGACTTGGTCTCAGGTAATAATCTTGCGGTTGATGGATTTGAGCCCCGCGTGGGAGTCTGTGCTGACAGCTCAGAGCCCGGAGCCTCCTTCAGATTCTGTGTCTCCCTCTCTCTGCCCCTCCCCTGCCCACGCTCTGTCTCTGTCTCTCAAAAAATAAACGTTAAAAAAAAAACTTAAATATGTTTGAAAGAAAGCTAAGATGTCTGGCAGCCCAAAGTCAGCTAGAGGGTGAAAGCACTACATCTGTTTAAGGCCTCGAACATAAAGTCATTTGTTCTGAAAATACGAGCCTCACTACAGGGTTCACTAAAGGAAAGAAAAAATAAGATTCAAATTCAGTTTGGGGAGCAACCGAACTCAGGTGCTGGGCCCAGCCATCACTGAGGCCACCAAAGGTGGGCAAGAAGGATGGCTGCCTGAGTTACCAGGCCCAGCAGCTAAGAGTTACCACTGTGTTCCAATCACAATGTCTGTGACTTCCGGTCAGCCCAGGCAGTGATCAATCACTCACCTTTCCCTCCATCTTTCCTTGGTGGCACACGTTGGGGGGGGGTGGGGGGGACCGCCTCCAAATGCACCCCCGGGGGACTGTGTCCCTCACACAAAGGTGTGAGGGAGATAGATGACATGGATCTTTTGAGCTCTCCCTCCATTCCCGCTGCTTCTCTATGTTGGATATTTCTTCTCAGATCTAGTTAATCATTTCTCCTGCCTCAGTACCATTCCTGAGGCCACCTGGGGCCCTTTCCAGTGCTCAGAGCAATTTCTCATCTTCAACAGGGTGGCCTTTCCAGGACCTGGGCTCCCCCTTTTGTGTACCTCGCCCCTGTGCCCTTCCTGGGTCCTTGTTGGACTTGTTGCCTCTGTCACTTGAGTGACCCAATGGCCCAGGCTCAGAGGAACACCGTGCTTTAAGAAGCACAGACCAATAGGCAGAAGTCATGAGTGAGGACATTGGGGGGGTTCAGTGTTTCAACCCCAGAAGCACTTTGAATGCCTCCTTAGGACCCTTCCCATTTTACGCCCTCCCCCTCCCGCAAACTATAGAGTTATTCATTCTCCATGCACCACCCTCATCCTCCTCTTCCACCCTTTCTCCACACCTATCCCCCATTCTTCCTCGGCCTCACACCCCCCACCCTCTTTCTCTATGTACTTTTCTCTTCGTGGGACCTTCCGCAGGAACTGGTCTTGTGGGGTGGACCTTCCCCTGTTAGCCGAGAGGCATCTGGTGAGAATAGGTGCAGTGCTGGATAAGCTCATGGAATGGGGACCAGAGGCTGACAAGCACAAGACTCCCTGAGGCAGGCAAGAGTTGGGCCAACCGTGAACATCCCCTCCCCCCCACCGGTTAATGGATTCATTAACAAAGGCCTCTTGGGTGAACCTTGGTCACTGCAGGGCTGGGGACCCGAGGTGTGGGGCACACGGCCTCGCCCCCTCTGTACCTACGTACAGGGCCAAGCCTTTTCTGGCATAAGTGGTTATTGGGCAGCCTTTCTCTACTAGTTTCATTTGTGTGGGCAGATCTGTGCTTTTGATCAAAATAACCTATTTCCAGTATCCATCCATAGAGCACCTAAAGTAAAGCCAACGCCAAAGTCTTTCTGTCTCCTTTTTTGTTCTGATTACAAAAACTTAAAAATGGAAGCTTCCCAGAAATATGTAAAATAAGATCTTGAAAGGTTTTTGCCAACCATTTGGTTACACTTCCATCCAGGCACGTTCATCTCATGTGCTACATTATCCTTATAAGCGAGGGGAATGCTATAGATATCGCTTAGGAATTCACTTCCCTCCAAGCCCCCAATTAAAATGCAGTTCATTAAAATTACAATTAAAATCTTGGGCATTAATCACATCAGTTCCAAAAACCCGTCTTCAGCTATCCCAGGGCAAAGGGCCAATTTTTGCCCCCAAAATTTTTTGTTTTGTTTCTATAGAAATGTACCTTTTCTCTTTCTAGAGCATGTTCCTGCATTACATAAATAGACTAGTTTTTGGAGGAACTCACCCTTGTGTGATGCTACCTGAAGACGCTGTGTATCTCTTTTCTCTCTAAGATAAAGAGGCCTGAAGAAGGATAAAATAAACGCCTTTCTAAAGAAAGGCTTTCCCTAGAACCAGGGCAGCATATTTCTGAAACTTTTATTAGTGTTCTTTCCTTGAAATTTCAGGATGCCATTAAGGATCTAGAAACATGGCGGTCCAGCCTTAAAGTAGCAATATATTTTCCATAAAATTTACGAATATCAATCAATAGACATTAGACAGGAAGCTAAAAGCCCAGCCTCTCTGCTGTGAAACAGACAGGAAAGGAGATTCATGAGAATTCTAAACTGAGAAAAGAATCATCGTCTTATCAAAATAATTTCGGGTTTCTTTGCTGAAACTTTTGTGATCAATTCCATTCCTTGTTTCTGTCCCTTAGCCCGTGAGATTGTTACTGACTTGTTGGTTCTGTCGGAGAAACCTCCAAGGGGCCTGAAGACAGGCAATGTGAAATGGCTCACCAATTAGCCATCTGGGTTAGATAGTCAGGAAATGTGAGTGAGGGCATTTGGTTTATGAGCATTTTATTTTGCCTTCGAACATCCCCTACAAGGTCTCAGTTATCGGCGGGCGGGCAGGGGGGTTGTCTTGCTCTGTAGACATAATAGCAACCTTTTAACCTTTTGATTGGAGATGTCCCTGCTCTGACCAGCCCGGTGGCTCAGATGAAAGGTTTCGCATTTCTCTTCGGTCTACGAGAAGAGAAGAAGAAGGTCCCATCCTGCACCTGGGAAAATACACACAACCTACATCCCGGAGCGTCCTGCTAACAGCTTTCTTATCACAATATTTTAGTAAGGTGTCTGAGGAACCAGGCACATCAGCTACAGATGCTCACCTACAAGTGAACCGGAGGCTCTCACCGCATCCCACGGCCCCTCAGGCTCCCTCCCGTCTGAGTCATGGACGGGAGCTGGGCCAGATGTCTGAGCGGCCTCTTTAAGAACTTCACCAGGAAGCCTACTGGCCACTGTCTGTCCTCGTTGTCCCACACACCGTGGCCCTGCTCTAACGCATCACTGGTCTTAATGGGGACTGCTTTGGAAAATGTTATCACCTGGTTCTTTCAACTGCCCTTTGCCTTGGGAAAGGAGACAAACCAATGTCCCTCCTAGGGCACCTTCCCTTTCCCCATTCTTTTGCATCCATGTCTCGTGTGTCACATGACACTGTTACCCTCTAAGGCTCTTCTTTTTAGGTGCTCTGAAGCATCCCCAAAGCTCCTTGACGGTACCTGCCGTCTGCCCTCCAGGACTGTGCGCTTTCCCCTAGAATTGGCTCACTTCTCAGCAAGAGGGACACAAAAAGCCAGCCACACCAGAGGTTATGGATGGTGCCCTTTGACAGGCGTGGGGCCCTCGTGGCCACGTGCTGAGGTGCTCAGTACTGTCGAACCCAGTCTCCAGGTGAGGAAGCTGAGGCTCTGGGCTGCTGAGTCACCAGCCCACAGCGACAGGGTTCTTCTCACGCTGTTGGGGTGAAAAGACCAGTTCTCCTAATTCCTGTTCACTTCCGTTCCCGCTGTCCACAAATACAGCTTTGCTGGAGACTGATATAGCCAGGCAAGATGGGCACAGTTGAGAAATATATTTTCTTTTTCAACTTTTCACTTGCATTCTAGTTAGTTAACATATAGTGTAATAATGGTTTCAGGAGTAGAATTTAGCGATTCATCTCTTACGTGCAACACCCAGTCCTCATCCCAAGAGGTGCCCTCCTTAATGCCCATCACCCTTCTGGCCCACCCCCCAGCCACCTCCTTCCATCCAGCAACCCTCAGTTTGTTCTCTATCGTAAAGAGTCTCTTATGGTTTGTTTCCCTCTCTCTCTCTCTCCCTCCCTCTCTCTCTCTCTTTTCTCCCTTCCCCATATGTTTATCTGTTTTGTTTCTTAAATTCCACTTTTGAGTGAAATCCTATGGTATCTGTTTTTCTTTGACTGACTTGCTTCACTTAGCATAATACACTCTAGTTCCATCCACATCGTTGCAAATGGCAAGGTTTCATTCCCTTTGATGGCTGGGTGATACTCCGTTGTCTATATAAACCACATCGTCTTTATCCGTTCATCAGCCAATGGACATTTAAAGTGTTCTCTCCATAGTTTGGCTATTGTTGATAGTGCTGCTATAAACATTGGGGTGCATATGTCCCTTTGAATCTGTATTTTTGTATCCTTTGGATAAACACCTAACAGTGCAATCCCTAGATTGTAGGGTAGTTCTATTTTTAACTTTTTAAGGAAATTCCATGCTGTTTTCCAGAGTGCACCAGTTTGCATTCCCATCAATAGTGTAAGAGGGTTCCCCTTTCTCAGCATCCTCGCCAACATTCTGTTGTTTCCTGTGTTGTTAATTTTAGCCATTCTGACAGATGTGAGGTGGTATCTCATCATGGTTTTGATTTTGAGTTAAAAACACATTTATGCTTCAGAAATGATGAAAATATACATGTGTCTTTAAATCAGAAAATCCACCAAGAATGTAAGACTTCATGAAGTGAAATGATTTTCTATTACTTGAGATATATATCCAGACAAGGGTTTGTTTTTCTAAGAATTAGCTAGATTTTGTTTCTACCACAGATAATCCTGAAAAGATAATTTTTCTTTAGTCTCTTAATTATAGGTTTCTACCACTCTGACAATTTCCAAATTTCTGTCATATGTTTTCAAAAATTTTTTAAGTCTACTTATTTTGAGAGAGAAAGCAAGCACAAGTGGGGGAGGGGCAGAGAGGGAGAGAGAGAATTCTAAGCAGGCTCCATGCCATAGGCACAGAGCCCAATGCAAGGATCAAATTCACTAACTGTGAGATCATGACTTGAGCTGAAATCAAGAGTCAGATGCTTAATTGACTGAGACACCCAGGCACCGCTACATTCATATTTTAAAGCATTGTAATAGGTATTCTTGTTTTTGAAAATCCAAATTTGGAAGATTGACTCAAAAGTACCCTTGTTTCACTTGTGTTAGCCAGGTTTCATAGTTAATAGAAATTAACATATTAAAATATAGAATTATGTTTATTTTTATTTTTCCAATTCTAAAAGTAGTATTTGTTAGGAGAAGAAATTCGAGAACTATAGAAAGTAGAAAGGATTTTAAAATATCCCATAATTCTAGTATCATTGTTAAAATTTTAGTAGTTTCTGCCAGTCTTTTTGTCTTTTGTCTTTTAATATTGTATATGTATGAAGATCTATATTGTATGTAATATATTATATGTAATTTCTTATATATAAATTTCACAGATATGAACATCACTGTGCCTATATATATATATGATAATTTGTACATTTGTAGTAGTAACATTAATAAAAATTACCCAAATGTTATTATAAAATATATATAGTAAAGACAGTTGATTTTTAAATTATGGAATAGGGTTAAAATGATGGAGCTTGTCTTCAGATGTAACTAATTACACTGACAGACTAAAATAGCTATATTTAATATATGCTGGAAGACATTTTTACTTAGTATGAAGTATAAATATACACATCCCAGAACTTAAGGTGGAATTTAAATAGTGTCTATTTACAAAACATTGTGTTACAAAAGGTCATTTGTAGATTGTGCTGGGAGGTGGGACTTGGGAGCCAGAGGATACCTTCCCTGAAGAAGGGCTGGTCCTTCCAAGTCCATGGTCTGGTTAAGGGTCGTGGGCTGGGCTGGGCGGGATCGGCAGGTGAAAGTGAGCAGCAGGCAGATGGGGAGAATGGAATGGATGTCCAGGGAGGGCTTTCTCTGTGGGCGCTTCTCTCTTCTTTTGCCTTCCTCCTCCCCTTCTCCATCTCCTCCAGGCCACTCCTGGGGGCACTGAAGTGGTGGGAGTCGGGGAAGGGAAACAATGGGGGGTTCCCTTCCCTTTCTTTCACTGTCTTCTCTCTTCTTTTTCCTTTTTTCCTACCAGGTCTGCCTTCAGGAGACTAGGCGTGCCGGGCCCCCAGACCCAGGGATGGTGGGTAAAGAAGAGTAATAAGTAGGATGAGGGTGGGCTTGGGTCTGTATAGGGTAGCAGGGTGTGGCACAGGGAGGAGACTTTCTTTAGCTTCTGAGAGAGAAAGGAGTTATTTAAACAGTTGTATATCTTCAAACAGCCACTGATATGTAAGAGGATAAAGTGGTTTGTAGCAGACACTCTAAATGGATCACTTGATTCAAAATCTTGGTCACATCAGGCGGTAGCGAACATCCAGCTCTAGGTGGTGAAAAGAAAAAAGCTGAATTCTACAGAGTACAGGGAATTGAGATATTCTTTCGTTAAATTGAGGAAAAGTTAGAAAAGTTAACATACGGTGTTATATTAGTTTCAGATGTGCGATATTATGATTCAACAATTCTATACTTCGTCCTCATCATGATCGGTGTACTCTTAATCCCCTTCACCTATTTCACCCATTTCCCCCATCTACCTCCTCTCTTGTAACCGCCAGTTTGTTCTCTGTATTTAAGAATTTTTTTGTGTGTTTGTTTCTTTTTTTTCTTTGCTCATTTGTTTTGTTTCTCAAATTCCACATATGAGTGAAATCAGACGATATTTATCTTTTTCTGACTGACTGACGTATTTCATTTAGCATAATACCCTCTAGATCTATCCATGTTGTTACAAAAGGGATAACTCACTCTTTTTTATGACTGAGTAATATCCCATTGTGTATATATACCACATCTTCTTTATCCATTCATCTTCCAATATCCATTATTGGACGCTGGGTTGCTTTCGTATCTTGGTTATTGTAAAGAATGCTGCAATAAACATAGGGGTGCATAGATCTTTTCAAATTAGTGTTTTCATTTTCTTTGGCTAAATATCTAGTAGTGGAACTGCTGGATCATATGGTAATTCTATTTTTAATTTTTTGAGGACCCTCCAGACTGTTTTCCATAGTGGCTGCACCATTTGCATTCCCACCAACAGTGCACAAAAGTTCCTTTTTCTCCACATCCTCATCAATACTTGTTTTTTGTCTTTTTTATTTTAGCCATTCCAACAGGGGTAAGGTGTTAAGTTGTTGTGGTTTTGATTTGCATTTCCTTGATGATGTTGAGCATCTTTTCATGTGTCTGTTGGCCATCTGGGTGTCTTCCTTGGAGAAATGTCTGTTCATGTCCTCTGCCCATTCTTTTTTTTTTTTACGTTTATTTATTTATTTTTTTATTTGTGACAGAGAGAGACAGAGCATAAACGGGGGAGGGGCAGAGAGAGAGGGAGACACAGAATCGGAAGCAGGCTCCAGGCTCGGAGCCATCGGCCCAGAGCCCGATGCGGGACTCGAACTCACGGACCACGAGATCGTGACCTGAGCTGAAGTCGGACGCTCAACCGACTGAGCCACCCAGGCGCCCCTCCTCTGCCCATTCTAATGAGATTATTTTATTTTTTTGGTGTTGACTTGTACAAGTAAGTTCTTTATATATTTTGGATACTAACCCCATATTGATATATAATTTTCAAATATCCTTTACCATTCAGTGGGTTGCCTTTTCATTTTATTGATGATTTCCTTCGCTGTGCAGAAGCTTTTTATTCTGATGTAGTGCCAACAGTTTGTTTTTGTTCTTTTCCTTGCTTCAAGGAGACACATGTAGAAAAATGTTGCAACAGCTGATGTCAAAGAAATGTCTGCTTATGTTGTCTTCTAGGAGCTTTATGGTTTCATGTCTCACATTTAGGTATTTAATCCACTTTTGAGTTTATTTTTGTGTATGGTGTAAGAAAGTGGTTGAGTTTCATTCTTTTGCATGTAGCTGTCCAGTTTTCCCAGCATGATTTACTGAGGAGACTGTCTTTTCCCCATTGTATATTCTTACCTTCTTTGTCATAGATTAGTTGACCACATATTGTGAGTTTATTTCTGGTCTCTCTCTGGTCTCAGTTCTGTTTTATTGATCTGTGTGCCTATTTGTGTGCCAGTACCATACTGCTCTTATTATTATATTTTTGTAGTATATGTTGAAATCAGGGATTGTGATACCTCCAGCTTTGTTCTTTTTTCTCCGGATTATTTTCTCTAGATTATATCTCTAGATATTTCTCTAGATTATTATTATTCAGGGTCTTCTGTGGTTCCATACAAATTTTACTCTTATTCTATTTCTGTGAGAAATACTGTTGGGGGGATTGAGATTTTCTTATTCAAATAGTTGAAAGCAAATTGGCATGTTCACCAATTTGGAAGAAAGTGACTCAGTCCATACATATTGACTTAGGAAAATTTAACATTGGTTCTTTTTCAATGGTTCTTAGATTTCCAACCTGCGCATCATTTTCTTTTAAGAGATTCTGGTGTGTGTCACCTCCTTATTCATAGATGCTCCCTGTTGCGTTTGGCCAGGTGACATCAAGTAATTAAATGGATCCAGGTTAAGTCTCCAACACCATTCAGGGCTCAGGTTGTCAACCCTTCAGTTATGTTACCAGCCATCAGAAAAAAATTATAGTGGTATCATTGGGGGGAAAAGTTATACAAAACATTATATTATTTCCAGATTATCTTGAGAGCGGAAGGAAGGCAGGGAACAAGTGATGATGTGGCAAAGCAGTAAAAATTACAGAGCTTTTGGGGAAGAGGTTCACTTGCAAAGTTGAATTGGGACAGACATAGAAAATGTGAAAATAATCAAAATCAGGCATAAACAGCCAATAACTCTTTATTAAGTGCCTACAATATGTTTAATACTGTTCCAAAGATATGATATAAAGTGTGAAGAAACTGTCCTAACTAAATCTTTCTAAATGATTTGGTTGGTTTCACAGTGTGAGGAAGAAAAAAGGCCTGGCATCTTTATGGAGTCTCAACCCTGAGGCAAGCAGATTTTGTTCTTGGCTGGGAACCGGGAGTGAGTAAGTGAAGTTCGGAAACAGCAAGACCTTGAGAAAACCCTGGCAACTGCATGAAGAGATGGGCTGTCCCTGATGCTAGTGGAGGAGGCAGCCTGGCCCAAGGGAGCAGTTGCCACAGCAAACCATTAAGTTTGGGTCTCAACCTCCTAAGTCTGTAAATTTAGTCTCATCCGCATCAGGGGCCAGAGCAAGGGCAGAATTGCCAAAACGAAACTCCTGGGAAAATGAGGACAGCCAGGGATGCTCATGCGTGAGTCCTTCTGGAAGACTGTGACTACCGAGCAGGCCAGAATGTGCTCGTCAGCTGATCACATGGTATCAGGGAGGTGATGACACCCACATACCCAAGTTCCCCTGGAAGCGACCTGGCAGCAAGGACACGCTAGTTAAGCGGACACTTGCAACAGCTCATGCTACTCCCCAGGGGGCACAGGAGACAATCCTGACATGGCGACTTGATTTTCTACTTTTCATCCCTTTAGTTCATACTGCCTTTCTCTATGATCCCATACCTCAAATCTTTGCAGTCAGATGTGTTTTGGATTTCGGACTATTTTGGATTTTAAGAAAAAAACATTATAACATGTATTGCGTATCCCCTAGTAGCATCTGGAACAGCACTCTGTGCAAAAACCACATTAACATTTCAGCAGTGAAATACACACACACACACACACACACACACACACACACACACGCACACACACATGTGAATAGTCACATTAAATTAAATGGGATATGTAAAGAATATAAATCTTTTCTCCTCAAGCCAGCCCAGGTTTTGTGGCTACCTGAGATTGTTTTTATGCAGCTTTAAGGGCTTTATGGGTCTCAGAATTTCAGATAAGGGCCTGTGGACCAGAGTTACTGTTTATGTGCCTTTTGAATCCTGGACCTATTTCTTATCAATAATGAACTCATGTAGTGCAATCTGAAGCCTTGGAGCAAAGGGCCACCCTGTAGCAGTCACTCCATTTCAGTGACAGTAGATGTCATCTGGGCATCTTGAATCCCACCCACTTCCTGGCCATCAACCATGCCTGCAGAACCTCAACCCAAGTCTTTCTGGGTAGGTTAGCCAGGCAGGAACTCAGGAACCAGAAGCAGGGGGTGGAGACATAGTCTCAGAAAAGGAGACAACGGAACTAACATTAGACCCCTACCACATGCCAGAGGCTTTTCAGAGGCCGAGTCACTAAACAAGGACAGCAGTGACGCGCAGGGGTGCATCTCCACTCTTTGCGAGAGAAACAGGATCAGAGAGCCTGAATGTAATTCTATCGCATAGCAGTGAGGTTCAAGCATTTTGGTGTCTAATATCCCTATCCTTGCTTCCCTCCTCCCTCTCTTCCCTTCCTTGCAAGTGCAAATACAGAGTTGTGTATTAACTATACTCCTCAATTCATTCTCATCCGTGGTCCATGTGGGACCAATTTCTTGCATCAGCTCTCAATATCTTCCATCAGCTCCCTGGATGATTCTGATGTACTAGAGAGTTTGAGAACCAAGTGTTATAGGGTGGGAAGGAGAGAAACACATTAGAATGGTACACCTTGGGTGTTTTTCATGCAAATATTTGAAAATATTAATGTTGCAGCTGCTTCTTTTTTTTTTTTAATTTTTTTTTCAAAGTTTTTAATTTTATTTTTGGGACAGAGAGAGACAGAGCATGAACGGGGGAGGGGCAGAGAGAGAGGGAGACACAGAATCGGAGGCAGGCTCCAGGCTCTGAGCCATCAGCCCAGAGCCCGACACGGGGCTCGAACTCATGGACCGCGAGATCGTGACCTGGCTGAAGTCGGACACTTAACCGACTGCGCCACCCAGGCGCCCCCTTTTTTTTTTTTTTTTAATTTTTTTTTTCAACGTTTTTAATTTTATTTTTGGGATGTTGCAGCTGCTTCTTGATAACAAATGTGTCCTTCCCACGTAACTACTTTGGTGCTCTTATATGTCCTTGTACTCTGTGTCTTGTGCTCTGGTGTGGGTATGAATTTCTAGAAAATATAGACAAACCTGTGCTATAAAGGTCTTGTTTTGGTTCCTACTGTTTCCACTCAGTACTCTTTCCATCAACTATCCACTCTGCTTTATTCACCTTTAGGTTATTGCTTCTAATTGCATCTGTCATATTTATTTATCTATTTTCCTGCAATGGACCTCTAGATTGCCTTCAACTTCCCATGACTTCAGATAACTCTGGGATGAAAATCCTGGTGTGCACCAGGACCTACACATGAGAGTTTCTTGGGGTGCATCCCAGGGAGTGGGATTTCTGGGTCCCGGGGAAGGACCCTACTTAAACTCCAGACTGACTATTCCCCTTTACGGTCCCTAGTCACATCTACCTACATTCTCAACAATCTCATTTTCTCTTCATTGTATCCTGCCATCTTCTGGAATAATGTGGAAACCCCCTTTCTAGAATGGAGCTCAAGGCTATCTTTTAATCCCGTCAGATTAAGGTCAGGATTAGATCCTGGAGCCACCTGAGTCTGTAGGTGGGGCCTTAGCTGAAGGAGGCCATGTGCTTGAGGCAGTTTTCTCAGAGTACAGTCCAGGGATCCCTGTTTCACCTGGGGCTGTCCTAAGCTACTAAAGGAGACTCTCTGTTCACCCCTCTTCACCTTCCCAGGGATCCTGCTCTGCATCCAAACTCAGGAACCACAGGGTTAGGTCAAGTTTTGAAAGAACGTTAATGGAAATAGTTAATCTGATGGGTGGGGCATTGAGCCACTAATTTACATTCTTCGTCATCACCATCGCCATCACGACCATCATGACCACCTCGTCATCATCATCATCACATCATTATTATTGTCAACATCAGCACTACTAAGAACAAAAATGTTACCGACCTGTCTTTATTATGGTCCTATTTAATTCTTATGAGAAGCCTATGCCTGAGGATCACTCCCACGTTGGAGATGCAGACTCCTGACCAAGGGTATAAAAGTCTCAAGCATACAACTAATACACCAGGCTCCTGGGACCCCAGAAGCTGCCTCTTATTCCCTTGGTTCTATCTTTAATGAGCTCCTTCCAAAGTGGAGGTTTATGTGCCGAAGGAGGTCTATTGGGGTGTGCCCTTGACCCCAAGCTGTGATTCATCCACTGTGGGGAGTAAAGGAGGTAAGATTGGGCAGAGGGACTACTTAAAATTTGGTATAGTCACAACTGAGGCATGGGGAGCCTTGGAGCAAGGACAACCCTTCAGAATTGCCCTGTATGGGGCAATAAGTCCTGGCCTCTGTACGCCTCCTTGAGTCATTGGGGCTGAGTTGCCCCTCCTTAGGAGCGTCCTTCCAGACAAGGAGGCTTCCCCTGGCCCAGAGCAATTTGAAGAAGGGGCTCATGTCAAAGAAAAGCCAGAGCTGGACAGTAGTTAAAGTAGTAAAAACAGATTTTATTCAGGACTATCACAATCAGGGAAAAGAGACCTCAGTTTAGAACTGGGCTGAATTCTGAATCATTGCACAGGCAAGTGGGGATTTATGGCCAAGGAACAGGGTGGGGGTCAATGAATGAAAAATTACTAAGAGGAAACATCAGAGGTTGGAGGGGATTCTGGCTAAAGGGGCCTAGCAGGATCTTGGCTGAAGGTAGGCTGGGGTGATCCATTCCTGGGGATGGGGGAGGGTGAGGACCTAATCAGATGTGAAGGGTGGGGGATTCTTGCTGAAGTCCACTGATGGACCTACGAGAAAGCTCAGGAACCTAACTAAAGTTTGGTCAAGCAAAGAATCTTGGGCTCCACAGACATTAGAGAAATGGTAAAGGCTTAGCTTTTGAACAGAATGATCATCTAGCCCAGTGCCCTCATTTTGCAGAAGAGGAAGTGGAGGCTAAAGGCAACCATGAGCTCCCTGAGGCCTCATACAGAGAAGGAAGTCCCGGGTGTGTAGGGCTGTGGGAAGGGCACGCCTGGGGGGAGACAGGCCTGGCCTTGGGGTCCGCTCTGCTGTGTGTTCCTGCGGCGGGTCACGGCCCTCTCCGTCACGAGCACTGAAACAGTATCCCTCTGGAGCCACCCTGAGGATGGAGTCCAGAGCGGTTACTCCCTCTTTCCTGTTCTAATTCCCAGCGAACTGCAGAAAGTCAGTGCTATCAGAGAAAGTCAAATTTTTCACAGTGCTCACTTTTTAGGATTATCCTTTCGCCATTTGGACACATTAATAATTTGTTATAAAGTAGAACAAAATGTTTACAACCCTTTTTCCATGCCAGAATTTAGTGGCAATCACGTAAAACATTTGCAAAAGCTGACACATAAGACCTTAAACACATAAAATGTCTAAACCTTTTAGGACGATTATTATTGAAATATTTTTTTATTGTTCTCCGACTAAGGAAACTTATTTCTTTGGAAAATTTGTTTTATTACTATTAGATGGGAGAGCTGGATTCACATTCAAGAATGTATGAGGCCTGGGGGCATCTGGGTGGCTCAGTCGGTTGAGAGTCTGACTTTGGCTCAGGTCATGATCTCCAGGTTTGTGAGTTCAAGCCTCACATCATGCCCTCTGCTATCAGTACAGAGCCTGCTTCATGATCTCTGCCCCCTCTCTCTGCCCCTCCCCTGCTTGCGCTCTCTCAAAAACAAAATAAAATATTAAAAAAAAAAAGTGTGTATCAGGCCTGGCAAAGAGTACGCTCTTAGATTTCTGGCTGTATCTGCGTGTAAGGACTGAAGGGGTCAGGAGGCTTGCGCCGCTTTTCCGTTTAAGGTATGGCTTGTTTTAACCTGTACTGGCCACATGGAGGAGCTTTAGGCCTTTTCTGCACAGCCCAGCCGCCCTTTGGATGTTAACGGTGCGGGCACCAGAGCCACAGCTACCTTTAGACCAAATGCATAATCCCTCTTCTGACACGACCACCAAATCTGGTCATCCGAGGTGGCCTTGTCACTAAAAATTAGTGTCAATTTAAAGTTACGTAGGAAGATAAGGAGGACATTTCAGGATTCCCATGTGGTAATGGTTTGTGAGGAACAGTTCATCTTTGCAGTTGAAGAAAGAATTAAATTTGCAAATAAGCTCAGGTTGCATATGTTCTATTTTACAGGATCAATACATATAATTTGTCCTTAAGTTTGGAAGTGTGAAAAGATTTTGGGAGGGTCTTCCAGCTTTGAATGCTTTTTATTATTGAAAATTTCAAATTATATATATATATATATATATACATATACACACATATATATAATACTATGGTGAACCTGATATGTCATTACATATATATATACATATATATATGTATATATATATCATACACAATTGTAATTATTAATGTCTGGGCAATCTTGTTTGAACTATACTCTCTTCAATGTCATTTTCAACCAAACCCCAGACCAAATCTTCTAATTTTATCTGAATATTTCCTTATGAACCTCTAAAATAGAATAATCAGAATACTATTATCCCACCCAAATAATTAACATTAATACCTTGGGGCACCTGAGTGCCTCAGTTGGTTGAGAGTCTGACTTCAGCTCAGGTCATAATCTCAAGGTTCGTGGGTTCGAGCCCCGCGTCAGGCTCTATGCTGATAGCTCAGAGCCTGGGGGCCTGCTTTGGATTCTGTGTCTCCCTCTCTCTCTGCCCATCCCTCACTCGTGCTCTGTCTCCCTCTCTCAAAAATAAATAAACATTAAAGAACTTAGCATTAATACCTTAATATAACCAAATAACCAGTTCGTGTTCACAGTTTCCTGACTGTCTTATTGACTTTTTAATAGTTTGTTTTAATCACAAAGAAAATATAGTTCCTACATTGTGATATGTTGGTATTTCTCTTGTGTCTCTTAGGATCTCTGTGTTCTTTTTGCTGTTGGAAAAACTGGGTCTTTCCTTCTGGAGGATTTCCCACAGTTTTGATTATGCTAATGGCTTGTGGTGGTGCTGCATCCCCTGTAATTCCTATAAAATGGGAGTTTAGACTTGGTAAGAGGCAGATTATCCGTTGGATCACTGCCTGGATTCGTTAATACTGAGAAGCTGCAAAATAGAGAGACTGTCATTCTTTTTCTGTTTATTAGCTGGGATAAAGAGACTTTGCCCCTCATCAACCACATGGATAGCTCAGGTTCAGATTATATAAAACAAGACAAGACAAATGGTTGAGGATTTCCCTTTTTTATTCACCAATATTCTCAACAATGTGTTGATTCCCCAGCGTCCACTAAAGGTGACCAACAAGGTTTTTCTTATTGCATCATTGTGAGTTCACGGATTTGAATACATTTGATGGGTTCCAACCCATTGCAGTTATTGTGTTATCTTTGCCAGGTGGGGGCTTATTCATGTTGGCTTCTGAGCCCTGTTGTGTCAATCCCAGTAGTCACCAAGAGCTTTGTTGCTGTTTGGTAAGGCAAGATGTCCAAGGTCATCTTAGACTCCTGGTCCCTTGGTGAGATGATATTTATAGACCACAAGCTGGGCGTGCCAGACATTTTATGAAGAGAAGCTGTTTTTCATTTCCTGAGAGTCATAAGGAGAGAAGGGGACCAGGCATCATCAACCCACTTGGGGATTTACCGGTAAGATCAAGCGGCGGTGTGCCATGTGGTGTCCTTCCATTTCTTTCTTTGCACAGCCAGCCAATGCCACTGAGACAGTGCAGTCAGCAAGGGACTGAGGGCTGCTGCTGCTCAGCTCTGCCCGAGACACTGGGTACACTTGTTTCCTCCTGGAATCCAAGGGAGACCAACTCAACTGCAGCTGGTAATGTGAGGGAAGGGGGAGGGGCATTGGGCTCACGAATACCCAATCCAGGTCACAGCCAGCCAGTCACTAGCTGTGTGCCATGGCCAAGTTATGTAAGCTCTCAGGGCCTCAGTCTCTTAATCTGTAAAATGGAATTAATGGCATCTGCCTAATACATTTTTTATGAGGCTTAAAATAGATGATCTTTTTGGGATGCCTGGGTGGCTCTGTCAGTTAAAGGTCTAGCTCTTGATTTCAGCTCAGGCCATACTCTCATGATTCATGAGTTCGAGCCCCGTGTTGACCTCTGCACTGAAAGCACAGAGCCTGTTTGGAATTCTCTCTCTCTCCCTCTCTCTCTGCCCTTCTCCCACTCATGCTCTGTCTCTCTCAAAATAAATAAACATTAAAAAAAGAGATGATCTTTTCTCGCTTAATGAATTTAACCTATGAAGAGCCTAGCACAAAACTGGACACACATTAATATAGGCTATTACTTCACATCCCCAAATAGTAAATTAGGAATCATTATTTTAACCCTAAATAGTAATTAAGTACCCTACTCTAAATTAAATCAAGCATAGTGTGGTTGTGAAAGCAAACAAACAATGAGGAAGAAGTCTGGAAAAGGAAGCAGGTGAGCTATTGGCTGGTCTGGTGTTAACCATTAGATTAAGGTCTAAAACATTTTCTGTCTTTAGATAAATTTGTTAAGGTAAGTACCTTCCCATTTCTCATCTTCCAAGAAAGTTGGTGGTAAACATATGTTACACCTTCAATTTATGAAGTCAGACAGGAGTCCATTTCATAAACATTGAGCTAAAAAGGCCATGACCAGAGGGAAGGACACCAGTGTCTCTAGATTCTCTGACATGGCGCCATCTTTGTTCCTGTTTGGTGATCTGGGAAGTCACCTTCTTCCACCCCTGCTTCACCTCTGCCCGTGACAGTGATTCCTTACTTTCCAAAGTCATATTTCTTGACCCTCTTTCTCACATTTAGAAAAATTCCCCAGAAGTTGGGATAAGACCATCGCCTAAGTAAAAATATCTATGTGAAATCAAGCCTGTCACCGGCACTCTTATGCATTTAGGGTAAAAAAAAAAAAATCACAGAAATGAATGCAGGTAGAAGTATTCTCATGTGTTGCATCATCAACGTTTTTTTTTTGTTTTGTTTTGTTTTTTTTATTTATTTTGGGACAGAGAGAGACAGAGCATGAACGGGGGAGAGGCAGAGAGAGAGGGAGACACAGAATCGGAAAAAGGCTCCAGGCTCCGAGCCATCAGCCCAGAGCCCGACGCGGGGCTCGAACTCACGGACCGCGAGATCGTGACCTGGCTGAAGTGGGACGCTCAACCGACTGCGCCACCCAGGCGCCCCCATGTGTTGCATCATCAACATGCAGATAATATATTTTGAGGCTCACATATTGTAATATATGTATAACTGCCAGAAGTACTTCCCTCGGGGCGCCTGGGTGACTCAGTTGGTTATGCATCTGACTTCGGCTCAGGTTATGATCTCACAGTTCGCGGGTTCGATCCCCACACTGAGCTCTGTGCTGACAGCATGGGACTTGCTTGGGATTCTCTCTCTCTCCCTCTTTCTCTGCCCCTTCCCCAACATGTGTGCATGCACGTCCGTGCTCTCTCTCTCTCAAAAATAAATAAATAAACTTAAAAAAAAGAAGCACTTCCATCAATGTCTGGGCCCCCACATATTGTACACACATCCTGCACACATAACTCATGTCACTGTATTCTTTGTTTAGTTGACTGAGGGCAAAGACAATTTTTTTAAAATGTTAAGTGCCTAGGGCAGTGGCTATTACACAAAAGCTCAGTGATACTTCTTTAATGGTGATCACTAAAGTCTGTTAAGATTCCTTCAAAAAAGACCTGTCATTTTATTAAAAAAATGTTTTTAATGTTTATTTATTTTGAGAGAAAGAGAGAACACATGTGCAAGTGGGAGAGGGGCAGGAAGAGAGGAAGAGAGAGAATCCAAGGGAGGCTCCGTGCTCTCATCACACAGCCCGATGCGGGGCTCAAACCCACGAACTGTGAGGTCATGACCTGAGCCAACACCAAGAGTCAGACCCTTAACTGACTGAGCCACCCAGATGCCCTGTGGACTTGTTTTCGTTTTAAAGTACCATTCAAGTTGTGCAAAATTTAGAAAAATAGTGACAAGAAAAAAGACAAATGATCATCTCATCACCCATAAAACTAGTGTGAGCATTTTGCTCTCCCTCTACATGATGACATTTTAGAAAGAATAGTTTACACATTTTCTACATTGTAGTTTTCTTTTTTTCATGTTTGTTTTTTATTTTTGAGAGAGAGAGAGAGAGAGAGAGAGAGAGAGAGAGTGAGTGGGCATGAAAGGGGAGGCACAGAGAGAGGGGGACATGAGGGATCTGAAGCAGATTCCGCACTGGCAGTGCAGAGCCCAAAGCGGGGCTCGAACTCACCAACCACAAGATCACGACCTTAGCCGAAGTCAAATTCGCAACCAATTGAGCCACCTAGGTGCCCTTATATTGTATTTTTCTTAACCTAACGTGATGTCATAAGCATAATATATAATATATATATTATATGATATATCTTGTATTTAATTGTACAATTTTTAACATTTAGATTGTTATTTAGATTGTTATACTCTGATATAATAAATAGAACTTCAATAACTGTTGGTCCATAGAATTGTTCGATGAATTCTGAATTGTTTCTCTATTACAAAGTGAAAGATGTGGAATATGTATATTAAAGGATATGAATATTTTTATGGATTGTACTATTCACTTACTTCTCAAAACATTATGTCCTCTTATAACCTTATCATACATATGTATGAATATATGTTTCATCACACCTTAATGAGATGTGGGCATTTCAAAAAGATGCCTTTTGTGATAATATCATGAGAAAACTGGAATTGTGTTTATTGTTGAGGGTAAGCATATTTTCATGTTTGTTACTATTTGTGTTTCTTTAGACGATATATAGAATTATGGATCTTGACCAGATCTTAGCAGTCATCTGCTCCAGTGTTCTTTAATTTATTTTTTATAAACAGTAGTATGCATTTTTCAAATGCAAGTTTATACACTGTAATCTCTAGAACAGATACATGTGTCTGGTTGGCGTGGGAAGGAGGGTCCCTTGAGCCCAATGACTCAACTTGCCCTCAGTCCATGAGACTGCTGTGCAAAACCCTAGCCTTCTGTGAACTAGAGTTTGCAAACCACCCATTTGCCTCTAGTGTGGTCTTAGCCCCTTGGCAGATATCCCTGCTGAATCCCTGCAGAGGTAATTTAGCGATGTGTGGAGCTACAGACTGTGTGTGATCTGGGAGAGAGCAAAGTGCTACGCTGACAGCCAAGGACAATCCACGAAAACCCCTGTGAATGTGTATGCAGGGGTGGGGAGAGTGCTGGGAATATTTCTGCTGAGAAGGTGTGACTTTCTCTATTCTTTTACATTACCTAACAGTATACCTAACATTGGTATCTGAGCATCTATCTCACAAGCGAAACGATAAAGGGTGTAATGACTCACATTATAAAAGGACCATAGGGTCTCTTTATGTGGCATCTTCTCCGGAGCTTATTTGTAGATCATTAAATACTTAATAGAGGGATAAAGAAATAATTGATGTGTTCTGGGCCACTGGTGTTTAAGTGGCAATCAGATATAAAAACAAAGCAGATCTGAAGTTGCACTGATTTATGTGTCTGATTTGGAAATTTTGCCTTTTACTGGCCAGAGAGCCAAAGAATGAAACCACGCAATTCGATATCTAGGTACTTGCCAATTAAAAGTTGTCTCTCCAATCTTGTGCTGGTTTTGCCTCCGCAGGGCATCTTCAGTATGCCCACCTGTCTCCCGGGGATCTTGTTAAAATGCATATTCTGATTCAAAGTCTCTGGAGTGGGAGTAGGGTGTCTTCACTTCTAGAAAACTCCCAGTGCTGCCATTGCTGTGGTATTGCTTTGAATAGCAAGGATCTAGGGAACCTTTCAACAAATTAGTAAGACAGTCCAAATGTCTTTCATCTCTCCTCTTTTAGAACAGATGAGGACACGGGGTGCCTGGGTGGCTCTGTCAGTTAAGTGTCTGACTTCAGCTCAGGTCATGTACTCACAGTTTGTGAGTTTGAGCCTAGCGTCAGGCTCTGTGCTGACAGCTTGGAGCCTGGAGCCTGCTTCGGATTCTGTGTCTCTGTCTCTCTCTGTCCCTCTGCTGCTTGTGCTGTCCTTCTCTCTCTCTCTCTCTCTCTCTCTCTCTCTCTCAAAGTAAATAAACACTAAAAAAATAATTAAAAAAAAAAGAACAGATAAGGACCATTTTTTTTCCCATACAGAGACTAGAATTCCAAAATTAGAATCACTCATTCAAATTAAACTATGCAACCAATCAATAAACTAAGTAAATACAGACATCCCAGGAAGTTTTCCTGCTCTCGTGCTCTCGTGCTCTTGGCCCAAGCCACTTCCATACTTGTTATCTCTTTACCTCGAGGTTGAATACAAGCAACTCACAGAGTTAAAGAGCCACTTAATGAGCAGATATTGAGCACATTATAGTTGGGTTTATAGTTGGGTTGGGTTTCTCAACCTTGGCACTATTAGCATTTTGGACCGGATAAATCTTTGCTGTGGAGGGCCATCTTGTAGGATGTTGAAGAGCCTCCCTGGCCTCTACTTACCAGATGGCAGTAATATTCCGACTGTACCTCTATCTCCCCAGCAGCGTGCTGGCTCCTGACAATCAAAAATGTCTCCAAGTGGGGCGCCGGGGTGGCTCAGTCGGTTGAGCGTCTGGCTTCGGCTCAGGGCATGATCTTGCAGTTCGTGAGTTCGAGCCCCGCATCGGGCTCCGTGCTCACAGCTTGGAGCCTGGAGCCTGCTTTGGATTCTGTGTCTCCCTCTCTCTCTTCTCCTCCCCTGCTTGCACTCTGTCTCTGTCTCTCTCTCTCAAAAATAAACATTAAAAAAATGTCTCCAAGTAAGAACAACTATCCCCTGGGGGACGGGGTATCACCCCCCAGTTGAGAACCACTGCTCCAGATTGTGCATGGGTTAGGAAACAAATAGAGGAAACTTTTGAGTAGAGCAAGGAAGAAGGTGGTATTTTTTGCTTGCTGATTTTCAACACCGGCAAAGTCAGGGACTGGGCACTGAGATCTAAGGGCAGTTACACTTCAAGACCTTCATGACCATGATCCAAACTTTGTACGTGTGCATCTTATTGGTGGAACCCAAATGACTTGCTGAACCCTTGTAACAAGTGTGTTTAGGTAATGTGGCGGTTTGCTTTTCCCCTCTGCAGTGAAGGAACACTTGCTAGACACATCTAGAATGGACACAGTCTACAGGTCCACCTCTCTCCTAAGCCTCAGACTTCCCAATAGGACCCAAATATGGAGAAACTGAACTTTGGCTAAGCAAAAAGCCTCATTAAAGCTTTTTATAAATAGCAGGGCATTTCTCCTGAAAAACTTTAACATGATTATTTTCTTCTCTGAAAAAATCATTACAGCTTAGTAAGATTAGAATTAGTAGAGAAATACACAATGCTTATACTAGGCATCTCTCACCAGGCCCATCTTATGGCTGATACTATGGGATTACAAAATGGGTAGACTTTCCATCAATAAAATAACCTTCCTTATGAAAGATTCATGATCATTGCTAATGCTTATAGAATGCTTCCTATGTGCCAGGAGCTTTTAAAACCTTTTTCTAGATTATTTAAACCTCACAACAATCCCTAAATTATAGCTTTTACAGATGAGAAAACTGAGGCCCTGAGACCTTAACTATCTTAACCGAGGTCACCAAATTATCAAATGACAGGGTTGGAATTCCAACTCATGGAAATCTGGTTGTAAACTCTCTTTTTACTAACTAGGATTCAACTGGACAGCATCTTATTATTTAGAAAGATTACGTGGTCATAACAGGGAGAATATGACAAAAACATAAATCTGTCAATTTCAAGGCCTTTAAATTTGTGAAAAGACAATTAAATATTTGTATGAAGGAAATGAATGGAAAACCTAGCTAAGTGATATAGCAACATGAATAGGGGTAGCAGGTTTTCATACAGAATTCAGTTAGATGTAACTCAAACCTAAAAGACGTAGGCTCTTTGTGAGGCTAATCCATTCATCATGCTATAGAACCCCTGTTGTAATCTGTATATACAGTTGAAGGAAGACTATTGGTGTCATTAACTAGAATTTAGACAGCTTCTTTCCTGATAACTCTAGCTGTTAAGAACTGACCGTTGTGGCACCTGGGTGGTTCTGTGGGTTGAACATTGGACTCTTGATTTTGGCTCAGGTCATGATCTCACAGTTCATGACTTTGAGCCCTGCATCGGGCTCTGCGCTGACAGAACTTGGGATTCTTTCTCTCTCCCTCTCTCTCTGTCCCTCCCCCTACTCCAAGATAAAGAAATAAACTAAAAAAAAAGTAAAAAAAAAAAAAAAAAATTAAAGAAACCCTGCTAGTTATTCCCTAAGTTTTAGAGAGTGATGTAATTATGTTTTAGTTGCTTAGCATATTTTAACTTCAAAAAGATTTAAATTTAAAAATATTAACAGAATCAAGACCATTGTGTTAATGTTTTTGTAATAAGGAATCTGAATATGTCTATAAGATTTGGTCTATTAGAATAGCAGTCAGCTTTTGTTAACAAATTAAAAATGTGTGATTGAGTAATTGATTTAGGCTTATAATTTCTAGGTTGAAATTGTTCTAAGGTTGTAAATAATATTAAATCATTTAAGAAAACCTAAAGTTCTTGTTTACAAGTTTAATTTATTAAATCCATAGTCCAATATTAATATATTTAGGAAAAGGTTGTTTGTTCAATCAGACAGTTGGTTTAAAAGGGAATCACTTGTCTGAAATTTATAAATGCCATTATATGTATTTGAAGTTTAAAAATTAAGTTTCTAAATAGAACCAAACACGAACCAAAGACCTTTTAAAAGTTATTGGTAGGGGCGCCTGGGTGGCGCAGTCAGTTGAGCGTCCGACTTCAGCCAGGTCACGATCTCGCGGTCCGTGAGTTCGAGCCCCGCGTCGGGCTCTGGGCTGATGGCTCAGAGCCTGGAGCCTGTTTCCGATTCTGTGTCTCCCTCTCTCTCTGCCCCTCCCCCGTTCATGCTCTGTCTCTCTTTGTCCCAAAAATAAATAAACGTTGAAAAAAAAAATAAAAAAAATAAAAGCTATTGGTAAAGGGTTGGTAAAGATATGGAGAAAAAGGAACCTTTGTGTACTGTTGGTGGGAATGCAAACTGGTGCAGCCACTGTGGAAAACAGTATGGAGGTTCCTCAGAAATTAAAAATAAAATTACCAGTATGACCCAGTAATTCCACTTATGGATACTTACCCAAAGAAAATGAGAATATGAATTCAAAAAGACATATGTACCCCTATGTTTATTGCAGCATTATTTACAACAGCTAAGATATAGACAAAACCCAAATGTCCACCAATAGATGGACTGATATACAATGGAATAATACTAGGCCATAAAAATAAGGAGATCTTGCCATTTTAAAAACATGGATGGACCTAGAAGGTATAATACGAAGTGGAATAAGTCAGACTGAGAAAGAGACAAATACCATATGGTTGCACTTATATGTGGCATCTGAAAAACAAAATGAATGAACAAACAAGAAAACCAAACAGACTCTTCATCCAGAGAACAAACAGGTGGTTGCTACAGGGCAAGTGGGTAGGTGGAGATGGGTGAAATAGATAAAGGGGATTAAGAGGTACAACTTCTAATAAAATAAATAAGCCACAGGGATGAAAAGTACAGCATAAGGAATATAGTCAATGATATTGTAATAACGTAACACGGCGACAGATGGTGAGGACACTTATGGTGGTGAACACTAAGTAATGTATATAATCGTTGAATCAGTTTAATTATTGTACACCTGAAACTAATATAACATTCTATGTCAATTACACATCAATAATTTAAAAGTTTTTAGACCTACATAGTGAATAAGATATATAGGTTGAACTTGACATTTTAAGGAAGAACTATATATGTTTTCAATTTGTGACTTTAACAATAACTTGAATATTGATTTTTAAACACCAAAATAAACCTCTGATTAATCCTTTCTGTTTCAGGCACTCTCCTTGAAGACATCATACTGCCCCCCACTTCCCCATCGGCAAAGCCTCAAATACAAAGTCGTTGAAGAAACAGTGAAAAGCTTCCCGGGATAACCAACAGGGAGGCAGATGAATTTGGGGAAACACAGGATAACCTTTCGTTAAATTAGGAGTCCAATGTTTCTGATATGAAAGAGAAAAACTGGATGGCATATTTTGATTAATAACGTATTTCAACACGTTTGCCTTTCTTATTATGCTCCCTTCTTTTAGAAACATCTGGATGAGTTTCACCATTCAAAGATCAAAACAGTGAAGCAAGTCTTCATAGCAATTATGAAGCCGATGTATTTCACAATAGACTTTTTAGTGCTGGCTGTTAATGCTTTTCAGAATATTTCCTAATTTACTCATGCAAAGGAAGGCCTCAACTTTGAAAACTTCCGTCTTGAGGACAGGGCTAAAATCAATATATTGCTCGTGAAAAATTCAGAGTAAGATTTGATCCATTTGGCTTAGAATGACATTATGGTTTTATTATAACTGACTCCTATCTACGTATTTTACAGATTCTGTAAACTTCTAACTCCAAAACTGGCTTTTAGTAGCAAAATAAAGCAAACGTCTTTGATGAAAGAACTAAACAATATAATGAAAATGTCAATGTATGGATATTCTTCAGTTATTCAAATTAATGTAATAGAATCACATACACAAACACGTGCCTCTTTCCTCACTGAAATTGTGAAAATGTATGTCTTCTGTGCATGTGCATTTTGGTTTGTTTTTTAGAATCAGGATTGGCTCCTGGGTTAGACTTCATAAGGGCGGGGCAGGGTGGTGCATCAGATGAGGTATGCTGCTTCGTGTCTCATGTCTCATCTGGGCTTCAGATCCTTCATCCTGGAAGGGAGAGGATTAAAGACGACCCTAGAAGGATATTCAGCACTCATAGGATATTTTTCTGGGGTTTAAAATCTGGTTTGCTATTCAGAAATAATTTGGTGGCAAAAGCAGTGGAAAAAATTGTAATGCTTCCATTCCTGGTCATCTGAGCCGCCCCCATTAAGGGCATCCGGATGGCACACGCTTTTTCCCAGAGCAAAGCTCTTTCACCCTGGGGAAGATGCCAAACCTTGGTTTTCTGTGTGTGAGAAGGCAAGGCTCACAGCTCCTCACAGGATTCGGTGATGGGGAACTCACACGCTGGCTGACTCACAGCATAGTGCTTCGCAAGATAAGGAAGAGTCGCCACTAATCATTAATAACAGAGCATGGCGTCCGTCCTTGCTCAGCAAGACTGCAAGGTGATCCAAGGCTCTGGTTAGCCATGTCAAGACTCTCCTGTCCAGAAATCTCCCGCCTGGTGTTGTCACCCCTCCCCCAACTTCTCTTTCCATTAGATGCTCAATATCTTAGGGCACATTCCTTCTCACTCCCCCTCCCTCCTCTCTTTCTCTTAAGAGAGAGTCTCGTAGTTTTAGTTTCTTACTCTAAGCCTTCGTTTTGGACTACAGCCCACGGGTCTCCTGTAACCAATTCATCCAGGGCACTTACGAAATTGAGGTTTCTCGGCCTCAGCTAAGACTTGGGCCAGGTTCTTATTTTTAACGACCTCTTGGGCTTTTTCTTTGGGTCCCGAACTTTGAGATTCCATGCTCTAGGTACGAACGACATCACTACTTAAAATATAGAAACATACTTAAGAGGGATACATGGGTTTAGGTCGAAAAAATGGAGCTTAAATTCTGCATTTCAGTCATTAAGAAGAAAGTAGGGCAGGCAGTAGAGTGTTTGAGACACGTGTCCAGACTCTGGAAATTGCACCCAAGTCATTATTCACCTCTGCCACCTGACAAAACCGGCTTCACTCGACCAAGTGATTTCTGGCACCTTCCTGCCCCCACAGCTGTTTCTGAGGTTAGGGTGACCTCTTAGTAGATGAGTTACTCAGGAATGACAGTCTGTCAGAAGGCATAATTCAAAATCTTCGGGCAAGGGTGAGGTATGGAGTAATTATCAAACGGATCCTAATTTTTTTGTTTATTTATTTATTTTGAGAGAGAGAGGCAAAGGCAGAGAGAGGATCCCAAGAGGGCACTGCGCTGACAGCACAGAGCTCGATGCAGGTCCCTCTCCTACGAACTGCGAGATCATGGCCTGAGCTGAGATTAGGAGTCAGAGCCTTAACCGACTGAGCCACCCAGGTGCCCCACTGATCCTAATTTTTAACTCGAGTAGGCTATAACTTTAAAACTGTGGAAAATGAAAAGGCGCTTGGTTGTGCATGTGTGTGTGCGTGTGTGTGCGTGTGGTATGTTTTGCCTTCTGCTGAAACAGCAGTTCAGGTGATGCAAGCCTCCTGTTCAAGCACAAAACAGATTGTTTTCCTCCAAATGCCTCGGACGTTGCTGGGGCTCTGAGCCAGAATCGCTATCCTTACCGTGGAGAGGGAGTTCATTCCAAATAAACACTGTCCGTGAGGCTGACAGATTCCTGAAATGAACTTCAGTTTGGGTTCCTATTTACTATCAATTCCTAAGAAAATGATCTGAGAGCACAGTATGCGCACAGAACCTTCAGCTGGAGTGAGCTGCAGGATGGAAGAGGTGAGTTGGAGGAGTTGAGTGCTAAATTGTGAAAATACCATATCATGTGTTTTTATTATTATTTTTTTTTACGATATTTTTGAGAAGCAGCTCAGGCTACATCAGCAGCATTTCCTTCCCTGGCCAAAGGCCATGTGTTCCCTTCTCCTTTGGCTTCTCTTCTGAACCACCACCCATATCGCTAAGCCAGCACAGACTTGCCATCCTGAACACCGCATGCGCTTAGTCTGGGGGCCTGTGGGGTGGGCTCATCGAACACTTCCAAGGCCGAGAATAAGGCGCCCTGGGCCAGCAGAGGGCGCTTTCCACCCAAATTGGAACTGCCTCTGAATTTGCGGCCTGGACTCTTAGCCTCCCTCCTTTTAAACCTTTCGAAGCAATTTTCAGACAGCTGAACTTGAAATTGCTGCCTGGCTTTGTGCATCAAATGGCATATGTAATTCCATATCGGAGGCGTCTATGTGATGCTGCTCACGAAGGCCTCGCATGCGGTCCTTTGCCACAGAGGGAGAATGCCTGTAAACTCCCCAGTGTGTTGACTTCAGGTTAACTGTTTGAATCTTGCCTCGCTGCCCTGCCCTGGTCAGAAAACCATGGTGTGAGATTGGACTCCTGATGAACTTTCTTGTTCATTGTCCCTTCATCTATGAGATGAGGCTGCTACAAACACGCACTAGGATAAACAATGACCTCAGCAATATAACACAGCTCCGGGCTAGAGCCAAAGCCAGGATCAGAGACTCACAGCATCTCCAAGCTGGAAAGAGACCATGGGGAGGGGACACCTGATCCAAGCCCCCATCCGAGGGGCATAACAGCTTCCATGAGGAGAGAGTGCTGTGCCCTTGGCGGGAGCCCCAGGACTTGGAATTGCAGCCTATTGTTGTCCAGTTTATTGAGTTTCTGCAGCCTTGGGTGTGTGGCTTAAGGAACCACAGCTTTTGACTCCAAGGGAAAGAAAAACAAGCTCTCTGGTGTGGCTGATGCATGAGTCCCAGTCTTTCCATGAAACCATACCATTCCAAGAGGCAATGGTCAGCCTTACTCTGTTTTTACTCCATCTGCAGAATTCACTTGTTTATGGGCTTATTCATTCAGCAGGCACTTTTCAAGTTCTTCCTGAGTATCAGTTTCTGTGCGACATAGGGGGGCTGTAGCCACAAGACAAGCATCGCCCTTGCACAGCTTAAAAGAACACTGGGACGATGCAGCCAGTCTGACCCTCTTCACGTTTGTCTCATGCCATTTCCCTGGGTAGTGTCCTGGGTCGCCACACTGCATTCTGATGCCTGTGGGGTTACTGCTACATTTGTTTTCAGTGGTACCATTTTGCACAACCCACCCAACCTTCCCAGCTCCGTGCCTTGCAAGCCCACGGGAAGGTTGCGTGTCCCTGCCCTTTGCGGGTTGAGTGGGGCCATGTGACTGGCTCTGGCTGGTGACCTGTGAGTGTGATGTGCTTTGCTTCTAGGCCACAACATTCATTATGGGTTCCAGACCTTCCAAACGAGAATTCTGGAGAAGGGAAGGCAGCTGCCCCTCAGCCTCGAATGAGCAGAGCCACCTGCTGACTCTCAGGGGTCATGTCTCCTGAGTGAGAAATAGATCACGGGGCTGTTTCTTACCAGGAGCTTATCCCAAATGATTATCCTTTTATGGGACAAGCAGTGTGGTTCCTTCTTTCTCTGGGCTAATTACTAGGATAAATTCATTTATCTCATCATTAATTAAAAAATAGGCAGTGAGTGCCTCCTGTGTGTCAGGCACTGTTCTGGGGAGGCAGAGTGAACACAGAATCAATAATTTGGCCTCTCACTGAGCAGACCTTCTGCAGAGAAGAAGAGGTATGATCATAAAAACCTCCAAATAAAAACAGAAACACAAAGGCTTTGCAGTTAATGAGACTATTCCTGGCATTTCAGCGTATTATGCAGGAAGTGTGTGCGTGACCACACGAGAAACCCAACACTGCCCCCCGAGTGGATTGTGCTTGAAGGAAACCTCACAAAAGATGAGAAGACTAGAGCGTATGACCTTGTGGGGAATGCTGGTGAATGCTTCAAGGCGGCCAGTCGGGTGAGAGAGAGGCCACAGGCACCCCAAATCAGTACCCAAATTCAAGGCAGAAAATTCTCTCCATTCTCTGGCTTCCCCCACGCCCGCTCTCACTCGGCTCTGTCTAACCCATTCTCTGGCCACAAGGGAATTAGTGGGAAACGAAAAGGAAAGTAGTCTCCGAGGAAGTAGGGGGACCATCTGTAAAAGGTGGGGGGTGTCCCTTTTGCCACTTCCTCAGGTGCAAAGGGGAGAATCAAGCTCACAGAGAATGGGAACAATTTAGAGTCATTTTCAGGCCGAATCCCAAACAAGTGTTTTATGTGGTTTGGCAAGCCACTTCCCTTCTTGGAGCCTCAACTGTGCACTCCTCTAAAATGGGACCAGTGGCTACTTTACAGCATCGCTGGGCGGATGAGAGGCAATCTGCATGCAGAATGTCTGGCCGCACACAGTGCCAGCGCTTGGCCAACTCACTGGTAGCCATTATTTCACGGAGGTCGAATGTTCTACGGTCCTTTTTCTTACTCACAACACTCCTGAAGAGGGGCTCCTGTTGTTGTGATTCCCCGTATAAGACAGGTGCACGTGGTCTACAGGATATTACCTCTTTGTTGGTAGGTCACCACGCTTATTTCTTGAGATGCCTGCTTTCCATTGACCATCAGCTTTTGTATTTCAACGAAAGAAACATCTGTAAGGATGATGTCTGATTGAACATAATTAAGACAAGCCCTTAAACACCTGGATCATGTGGGTTCTGAATACCAAGTTCTGGGTTGTACTCAGAACTCATGAATTCAGAAATGCTTCTTATGATACTTGTTAGTTGCTACCTTGGGGAGCTAAACACCTAGCACAAGTATTTAGTCCTGTCCCGCCTGAGGTTGTGGGTCACGGACTCCTAAGAACTGCCATCAGACTGGAGGTTGTGAAGTTGTCACTGCTCATCTGTGCTGAGCTCTGCGGTGCCTGCGGGCTGCCCTTACTGGAGAACTCAAATTGGTTCTGAGTTTATTCTGTATGGGAGATACCCTAGAATCCAAATCCTGAAACAAGCACCCATCTGATTAACGTTTATGGTAATTGATGCATGAAAATATCCGCCACCACTGACCTTTTCTTTCTGGGGTGTTGGTTAAGGAATGATGGCACCTTGGGCACATTACACTGTAGAGGACCTATTGCTTTCTAGAAAACAGTTTCTTGGGGCGCCTGGGTGGCTCAGTCGGTTAAGCATCTGACTTCAGCTCAGGTCATGATCTCGCGGTCCGTGAGTTCGAGCCCCACGCCAGGCTCTGTGCTGACAGCTCAGAGCCTGGAGTCTGTTTCAGATTCTGTGTCTCCCTCTCTTTCTGACCCTCCCCCGTTCATGCTGTCTCTCCCTGTCTCAAAAATAAATAAACGTTAAAAAAAATAAAAAAAAAAAAGAAAACAGTTTCTTCGTTTCCATATGTCATGAGACCTTATGTAAGTGTCAGCTTTTGGTATTTTAGATGATGAATAATAAAAGATACTAAATCAAGTCAATACTCTGTCATCACTCTAACAGAGTGCTGGACATTTTTGCTATAATGTCCTTAACATAACTGGGTAAAAAAATAAAAAAAAATCTTCCTTCTGTCCAACCACAGCCAGTTAACTTCCTTATATAAAAATGTAGGTTCCTTTTTTTTTTTTTTATTAGGCTACAAAATGATTTAAAGCAAATGAAAACCAAATGTATACAAAAATGGGCCGTGTGTATTTGCAAACATATATCTCAGTGGTCCACTCCTTCAGACTCTGGAGCAAAGAGCAGCCAAATCCCCCTCTTTGTGCCATTAGAAAGAATACAATTCATACCTGTTGAGAACATGTTTGTGTCATTGTATTAAGGAAATTGTATATTATAAATAGCTCCAAGCATTTTGGACAGAACCATTCCAATGTTCGGTTAAAAACTACCCAAATAGGGGCGCCTGGGTGGCGCAGTCGGTTAAGCGTCCGACTTCAGCCAGGTCACGATCTCGCGGTCCGGGAGTTCGAGCCCCGCGTCGGGCTCTGGGCTGATGGCTCGGAGCCTGGAGCCTGTTTCCGATTCTGTGTCTCCCTCTCTCTGCCCCTCCCCCGTTCATGCTCTGTCTCTCTCTGTCCCAAAAATAAATAAACGTTGAAAAAAAAAATTAAAAAAAAAAAAACTACCCAAATAACAAATACATGATCATTAAGCTCTGAATACTTACTACGGAAGAGACACTTTCCTTATAAATAGAAATTAATCTTATTTAATTGTCCTGAAATTTGAATATCTCTGATTATTTGGAGTCTGATGAGCAAGGACCTATGAATCTCTTAACCAGCAATATGAAAGACACTCAGTGCTCTAAAATTAAAATTTCCCCTTTTAAATCAATAGGAACGGCTGTCATACTGCAAAGGTCTATGGGAAATACAAAATGAATGCAAGGAAAGAAATGGAGGAGAAGATGGCCAAGACAGCAAGTAACCAAGGAAAAGAATTAGATCCTATGAAGGCGCGTGCACACACACACACACACACACACACACACACCAAACCCACGTTCACATGAATGTAAGTACATGCACAGACACCCACCTTGTGAGGCTATAAATTCAGTGTGTGGCAAAGACTGGGCAGTTTAAAATTTTTATTTCCAAAACTGAGAACATGGTATTCAATGGCAAATATTTTGAAGAAAGTATCTTGAGTTTCCTTGCATAGTATTTCTTAAGCCCTCCCTACTGTCTTTACAAGTCTGGACTCACATAATGTCGTCGTCTTGTGTAATCAATAAACAAACAATTAAGTGCTCTATTACGAGGGAAGCAGGGCTGGCCATTATCCAACAGGAGCCTTCCCTGTCTTCTGTATTTATTAGACTTCACATTACCCTTGTTCACCATTAGGCTTAATAAAGGCTAAAATAGGTACCAAAGAATAGATTTGTTGAATACTTGATTCCAGCTTTTTTCACCATCAAAGCATCAGCTCTGAATAGGCGGAACTGTATCCAGCAGCCAGAGCTGGAAGTAGCGTCTGGTGGGAGAGTTCAAGTACACAGATGTGATCTTGGAGCAACAGAAAGCAAATGAGCTAACGTTGGACCAAACCAGATGTAGAGCCTCCAAGCCCAACCAAACAAGTGGTAAAGAGGTGGTTGTTCTGCTGAGGCAAAGTGATCCATAGGTTATTCATCTGATGGTGAATTTAATAGGGCTTACCCCACCCACACAAAGCGCCATCTTGATTTTAACATCTCCTCTTCCCTAAGATGAGGAAATTATCTCAGCACAAGTGTTGTAAAGGGTTGCACAGAGGATGACAATCTGTCATAGACTTAGAGATGTGACATCTTGCCGGGCCCCAGGGTCTGGGGACTACTCACACCACAGGCTCATCCACTCCAATGATCACTTCACCCAGAGATAGTACAAGTCAAGGGAAGTGAGGCATTCTTTTTTTTTTTTTTTCAACGTTTATTTATTTTTGGGACAGAGAGAGACAGAGCATGAACGGGGGAGGGGCAGAGAGAGAGGGAAACACAGAATCGGAAACAGGCTCCAGGCTCTGAGCCATCAGCCCAGAGCCTGACGCGGGGCTCGAACTCACGGACCACGAGATCATGACCTGCTGAAGTCGGACGCTCAACCGACTGCGCCACCCAGGCGCCCTGGGAAGTGAGGCATTCTAAGCCCAAATTTGTTTTCCCAGTGCAGTTCACGCCTCCTTCTTGGTGTGAATATACCTGAGGAACCAACTTTGTTTTCAAGGGATTGCTTATTAAGCCTTGAATTGGAACAAATATTTTGAGGAATCTGTAGTACAGAACGTTGTGAACTCCCTGCTTCATCCTGGTGCTCAGCCTCCTGGAGAACCTACCGTCAGGCCCAATGGCCTATCTCACTTGACTTGAACTGTAGGTTAATTGACCCACCCTTACGTGTCTTATCATACTGCCCATGAATAAGACCCCCAATCCTGGTTTGTTTGTTTGTTTTTCCTCTCTGCATTTGCTTTTTTCAGTTCAGTTTACTTTCAAGCATGTTAGAAATCCCTCTGACTGCATGTTCTACAAGCACTGAATTCTACCTTTAGGTATGAAGTCAGAGTGGCTTCTGCTTCAGGGTGGCTCCTTCCCACTTCCAGAGCAGTATTATCCTCAGATCTGGCATCTCATCAAATGTCCGGAATTCTATTGGTCTTTGGATTTGCAGTCTGAATGAAGTGAACAAATATTTGGAGAGTAAAAAGGAGAGTTATAATGAAGAAGTCATGCTGTAACTCTATTTTGAATGTGCTGTGTTAATTTTACATTGTATGCTAAAATGTTCATTATGAGCAGGGTTGTGGGCTCATGAAGGAGAGATTTCTACTGGAGAAGGATGAAAATATTGCAGCTTGAGGGACTTAATGGATGTGGGATTTCATTCCTACTCCTCAGGAAGAGAGGAGGGGTGGATCAGGGAGGAGGGAGAGTATGCTTGTGAACACGCAGGGAATAAGAATCACAAGGGAATGGAGCAGAAGTCAGTAGAATGTGGGAAAAGGAAGTAAGCCAAACTTTTCCCTTTGTTTCCACTTCTGATCTGGCAAAGGATCTGATCCATGATAAAGAAGGGGCAAAGAGAAGGGTACTTCATGTTTTCCATGAACCCAGCCATTTGTTGATAAAGATGTGAGGTAACATAATGACATTCACATGCATAATAATTGTATGCTTCAAAGAAACTGTGACCTAACAATTCCAAAAATCAATTAGGGCAAGTCATAGACCGTGTTTAATAAAATATTCAGAGGAGGAGCTTATAATGAAAAGGAACTTCTTTCTTCACCACCTTTCTCCCTCCCAAGGCCTACCCTTCAGAGCAACTACTTTTGATCCATATTATTTTGAAACTGCTTCTATTTCTAAATAATATGATCTTGTACTGATAATTACACTTTTAATATGCTTATACAGATATTGCTAAATTTATAGACTTTTGACATTCCTTTCCAGTTACCTGTGGGATAGATGAACTTTTAGCCTTCTTATACCTTTTATCCCCGAATGAACTTTTGATTGTTGGTTTCTCTTTTAGTACAGGCATACCTCATTTCACTGTGCTTTGCTTTATCATTGTGCCTTATAGATAATGTATATTTTACAAATTGAAGGTTTATGGCAACCCTACATCGAGCAAGTCTATCAGCGCCATTTTTTCCAACAGCATTTGCTCACTTTGTGTCTCTGTGCCACAGTCTGGTAATTCTTACAATATTTAAAACTTTTCATTATTATTATATTTGAATTGCTGCAACCTCATGACAAAACTTCAAAGTGTTCCTTGAGTGGGATCTACTTCTGGTGAAGATGCTGTGAAGAGAGTTAAAATGACAACAAAGGATTTAGAATATCATATAAACTTAGTTGATAAAGCAGCAGGATTTGAGAGGATTGATTCCAATTTTGAAACAGGGCCTACTGTGAGGAAAATGCTACCAAACAGCACTGCCTGCCATAGAGAAATTGTTCATGAAAGGAAGTCAATCGAAGCAAACTTCATTCTTGTCTTATTCTAAGAAAATTTCCACAGTCACCCCAATCTTCAGCAAAGACCACCCTGATCGGTGACCAGATGTCAACATCAGGCAATATCCTCCACCAGCAAAAACGACTATGACTCATAGACATTCAGATGACGGTTAACAATTTTTAGCAATAAAGTATTTTTTTAAGATTTTTAAAATGTTTTTTTATTTATTTTGAAAGAGAGAGAGAGAGGGAGGGAGAGAACATAAGTGGGGGAGGAGGAGAGAAAGGGAGAGAGAGAATCCCAAGCAAGCTCCATGCTGTCACCACAGAGACTGATATGGGGCTCGATCTCACAAACCATGAGATCGTGACCTGTGCCGAAATCAAGAGTCAGACATTTAACTGATTGAACCACCCAGGCTCTCCAGCAATAAAGTATTCTTTAACTAACGTGTGTGCATTGTTTGTTTAGACATAATGTTGTCACACACTTAATAGACTGCAGTGTAGCATAAACATAACTTTTATATGCACTGGGAAACCAAAAAATTTATTTGACTCACTTTATTGCGATAACTTGCTTTATTGTGGTGGGCTGGAACAGAACCAGTATATCTCTGAGGTATGCTTAAATACATTTTGTTTATCTTCTTTAATTAACTTTGAACTTTGAGATACTTGTAGATATTCATGTAGTTGTAAGAAATAACTCAGAGATCCACTTAACTCTTCCCCTATGGTAACATCTTGCAAAGGTATAGTCCAATATCATAACCACAATACTGACATTTATACAGTCAAGAGAACAGTTCCATTATCCCCAGGAGCTCTCATGACCTTGTATAACCATACCATATCCTTCTCATCCCCTCTCCTCCATGCCTATAATTTTGTCATTTCAAGATTGTTTTATAAATGAAATTATAAGTGTTTCACCCTTTGGAATGGGCCTTTTTTTTTTTTTTTTTCTATTGGTGTAATTCTGTGAGGACTCATTCAGGTTTTGGCATGTTTCAATAGTTTGTTCTTTTTATTGTTGAATAGTATTCCAAGGTATGGGTTTCCCACACTGACTTTAGCATTCACCCACTGAAGTACCTTTGGGTAGTTTTCAGTGTTTGACCATTACGACTAATGCTTGAGCATAAATTTTCATTTCTCTGGGATAAATGCTCAGGAATGCAATTTCTGGGATGTACGGTGGTTACATGCAATTTTTTAACTGCCAAGCTCTTCCAGAGTGGCCGTACCATTTTACATTCTCCCCAGCAGTATCTGAATATTTTTTGTTTTAGCCATTTAGAAAAGTGTGTGTGACATCTCATTGTGGTTTTCATTTGTATTACTTTAATTGCTAAAGATGTAGAATATCTTTTCATGTTTTTTTTTTTTTTTGGCAACCTGTAGATCTTTTTTGGTGAAATATCTCTTCATATCTTTTTACGAATGTTTGAATAATACGGTTTTAATTTTTATGGCTGAGTTTGAGGGTTCTTGATACATTCTTATCCATTGTCAGAAATGTTGTTGGCAAATATTTTCTCCCAATGTGTAGTTTTTCTTTTTGTCTCCAAAGGTCTTTTACAGAACAAAAGGTTTAATCTTGAAGTGTAATTCATCAGCTTTCCCTTTTATGGATCACGTTTCTGGTGTCAAGTCTATGAACTTTTCATCTAGCCTGAGATCCTGAAGATTTTCCCTTAGCTTTTTAAAAGTTTTATAGTTTCACATTTTATGCTGTGACCTGCTTTGCATTAATTTTTGTATAAGATGTGAGGTCGAGAGTTTTTTTCTTATTTGTTTGCTTCTTTTATTTTGCCTATGGTTTGTCCAATTTGCTCCAGCAACATTTATTGAAAAGGCCATTTTTCCTCTACTGAATTGTTTTTGCACCTTTGTCAAAAATCGGTCTTGCATATCTGTACGGATCCTTTTCTGAGTTCTCTGCTCTGGTCCGTTGATCAATGGCTATGTTCCTCTGCCAATACCAAACAGACTTGATTATTACAGCTACATAGTGAGCCTGGAAAATGGGATAAGTGATTCTTCCCACTTTATTAGTTTTTCAAAAAAAAATTTTTTACGTATTCTAGTTCCTTTGCCTTTTCATATAAATTTTAGAATATTATTGTCTATATTTACAAATATTTTGGCAGAAATTGCATCAAAACTATCAATTTGAGGCTATTTGATTCCTTTGCTCTGTTGTATTCTAATCCATGACCATGCTCTCCCTCCCCATTTCTTTAGCTCTCTTTTTGCTGACACATGTAGTTTTCAGCATATACAGCCTGCACATATTGTTAGATTTATCTAAGTATTTTATTTACTTTATTTTATTTTAATTGAGCTGTAACTGACATATAACATTATACGTGTTTCAGATGTACAACATAATAATTTGATAGTTAAGTGTGGTGTAAGTCTAGTTACCATCCATTAACATGCAGAGCCACACATGTTGTTCTTGTGATGAGACCTTTTAAGATCTACTATCTTGACAACGTTCAAATATGTGATACAGTGTTATTAACTACAGTCACCATGCTGTGCACCGTATACCCGGGATTTATTTATTTTGTAACTGGAAATTTGTACCTTTTGACTCCCTTCACCCATTTCACTCCCTACCTCTGACAACTACCAATATGTTCTCTGCATGCATGAGCTTGTTTTGTTTCATTTTGTTTTAGATTCTACGTATACGTGAGATTATAGTGTATTTATTTGTCTTTCTTTTTCTTTTTTAAAGTTTATTTATTTATTTTTAGAGAGACAGGGGGGTGGGGGAAAGAGGCAGAGAAAGAGAATCCCAAGCAGGTTCTGTGCTGTCAGCACAAAGCCTGATGTGGGGCTCAAAATCACAAACTGTGAGATCATGACCTGAGCAGAAGTCAAGAGTTGGATGCTCAACTGACTGAGCCACACAGGAGCTGCTGATATGTGTCCTTCTGTTTGACTTATTTGACCTAGCATAATACCCTCAAGATTCATCTATGTTGTCACAAATGGAAGGATTTCCTTCTTTTTTGCGTGGCTGGATAATACTCCATTGTATACATATTCCACATTTTCTCTATCCATTCATCCATAGCTGGACACATTGGCTGCGTCCTCATGTAAGCTATTGTAAATAATGCTGCAATAAACATGAGGGTGTAGATATATCTGCATGCTAGTGTTTTTGTTCCCTTCAGATAAAGACCCAGAAATGGAATTGCTGGATCATACAGTAGTTTTATTTTTAATTTTTTGAGGAAACTCCATACTCTTTTCTATAGTGACTGCACCAATTTACATTCCTATCAACACTGTTCAAGGGTTTCCTCTTCTCCACATCCTGGCCAACAATGTTATTGCTTGTCTTTTTGATAATGGCCAATGTAACAAGTGTGAGGTGATACTTCTTTGTGGTTTTGATTTGCATTTCTCTGATGATTAAAGATGTTGAGCACTTTTCATGGACTTGTTGGTCATCTGTATGTCTTCTTTGGAAAAATATCTAATCAGATTCACTGCCCATTTTTTAATCAAATTTTTTTCTATTGAGTTGTATGAGTTCTTTATATATTTTGGATATTAACCCCTTATCAGATATGGTTTACAAATATTTCCTGTCATTTTTTTAAAGTTTATTTATTTACTTAGAGAGAGAGAGAGAGGAGTCTTCTGCAAGCTGGGGAGCAGCAGAAAGAGAGGGATAGAAAGAGAGAATCCCAAGCAGTCTCCATGCTGTCAGTGTGGAGCCTGATGCAGGGCTTGATCTCATGAATCATGAAATCATGACCTGAGCCAAAATCAAGAGTCAGATACTTAACTGACTGGGTCACCCAGGCACCCCCATTATCTCCCATTTTTACATTGCCTTTTCATTTTGTTGATGGTTTCCTTTGCAGAAGTATTTTTGTCTCATGTGGTCCCACTTGTTTATTTTTGCTGTTGTTTTGTTTGCCTTTGCTTTTGTGTCAAATACAAAAAAATCATTACCTATACCGATGTCAAAGAACTTAACTATTTTTCTTCTAGGAGTTTTGATTTCAGGTCTTATGTTCTGTCTAACCCATTTTGAGTTAATTTTTATTTATGTAGCTGGTTAATGTTTTTGCATGTGACTGTACAGTTTTTTCAACACCATTTATTGAAGAGACTGTCCTTAACTCTTGTATATTTTTGGCTGCTTTGTTATAAATTAATTGACCACATATGCAAGAGTTTATTTCTAGGTTCACTATTTGTGTCCCACTGATCTATATGTCTGTTTATATGCCAATTTGATAATGTCTTGATTACTATAGCTTTGTATTATAGTTTGAAATAAGTAAGTGTTATGCCTTCCACTTTGTTCTTCTTTCTTAAGTTTGCTCTGGCTATTTGGAAGTCTTTTGTGGTTTTATACAAATTGAGGATGATTTGTTCTCTTTCTGTGAAAAATGTCGTTGGAATTTTGATAGGGATTGCATTGGATGTGTAGATTGTTTGGGGTAGTATGGACATTTTAACAATATTAATTCTTCCGATCAATGAGCAATAATTATTTTTTCATTTGTTTTTATCTTCTTCAATGTATTTTATCGTGTTTTATCATTTTTAGTGTATAGTTTTCTCTCCTCTTTGGTTAAATTTATTCCTAGGTATTGTATTCTTTTTGATGCTATTGTAAATGGATTAAAAAAATCTCTTTTGGATAATTTGTTTATTATTGTATCAAAATGCAAGCGATTTTTGTATATTGATTTTGTGTCCCACAACTTTATTGAAGTCATTAGTTCTAATGGTTCTTTTGGTGGAATCTTTAGGGTTTTCCTTATATAATATCATGCCATCTGCAAGTAGAGATAGTTTGATAGTTTTACTTTTTCCTTTCTGATTTGGATGTCTTTTATTTATTTTTCTTGTCCAATTGCCGTGGCTAGGACTTCCAATACTACATTGAACAAAAGTGGTGAGAGTGATCATCCTCATCTTGCTCCTGATCTTAGGGTAAAACTTTCAGCATTTCACTCTTGATTATGGTGTTGGCTGGGGGCCTGTCACATAAGACCTTTATTATGTTAAAAGATGTTCCCTCTATGTCAATTTTTAAGAGTTTTTATAAAAAAGTACATGCTGAATTTTGTCAAATTTTTTTTCTGCATCTATTGCAATAATTATATGATTATTTATCCTGTGTTTTGTTAAGTATTACATTGCTTGATTTGTTGATACAGAGCCATCCTTGCATCCCCAGGATAAATCTCACTTGATCATGGCAAATAAACCTTTAAATGTATTGTTGAATTCAGTTCGCTAATATTTTGAGAATTTTTGTATGTATGTTCACCAGGGATATTGGCCTATAATGTTCATCTTCTGTGGGGTCCTTTCTATTCTATTTTTTGGAAGAGTTTGGGAAGAATTGTTATTAATAATTCATTAAACATTTGGTAGAATTCACCACTGAAGCTATCTGGTCTTAGACTTGTGTTTGTTGGGGGATTTTTGATTACTGATTCAATTTCCTTATTAGTAATCTTTCTGTTCAAATTTTGTATTTATTCATGATTCAGGATTGTAGGTTGTATGTTTGGAATTATCCAATTTTTCTAGGTTGTCCAATTTGTTGGCATATAATTGTTCATAGTAGTTTTTAAGATCCCATGTATTTCCATGGTATCATTTGTAATGTTTCCTCTTTCATTTCTGGTTTTATTTGAGTCCTTTTCTTTTTTTCTGGGAGACTCTAGCTAGAGGCATGCATATTTTATTTACCTTTTTAAAAATCCAGCTCTTAGTTTCATTGATCTTTTTTATTGTATTTCTGTCTGGATGATCTGTTCATAGATGAAAGTGGGATAGTAAAGCCCACTACTATTATTGTACTGTTGTTTATTTATCCCTTTAGATATGTTAATGTTTGCTTTATATACTTAAGTGCTCTTAGGTCAGATGCATAAATATTAACAAATGTTATATTTCTTGTGGGTTGATCCCTTTTATATTATATCATGACCTACTTTGTCTTTTATTATAGTCTTTGTCTTAAAATCTGTTCTGTCTGATATTAAGTGTAGATACTCCAGCTTTATTTTAATTTGTATGAAATCTCTTTTTCATTCCATTTACTTTCAATCTGTATGTTTTCTTAAATATGAAGTGAGTCTCTTGTAGACAGCATATAAGTGGGTCTTGTTTTTCTCATTTATTTAGCCATTTTATGTATTTTGATTGGAGAATGTAGTCTATTTATATTTAAAGTAATTAGTGAAAGGTATGTACTTACTGCAGTTTTGCTCATTGTTTTCTGACCATTTTGTAATTTCTTTCTTTCTTTTTTTTTTCTTGCTCCCTTCCTTTGTGACTTGATGATTTTCTGTACTGGTATGCTTAGATTCCTGTCTCTTTATTTTTTGTTTATCTGCTATAGGTTTTTGCTTTGTGATTACCATGCTTACATAAAACAATTTGTAGTTATGATAGTATATTTTAAGTTGATAACAACTTAAGTTTTAATGCATTCTTTAGAATCCTTTAGCTCTACATTTTAATCACCCCCACTATATTTTATGTTTTTTTTTAAGTTTGTTTATTTTGAGAGACAGAAAGAGTGCCAGTGAAGGATAGGCAGAGAGAGAAGGAGAGAGAGGAGAAAGAGAATCCTGATGTAGGGCTCAGTTTCATGACTGTGAGATAATGACCCAAGCCAAGATCAAGAGTTGGATGCTCAAATCGACTGAGCTACCCAGGTGCCCCTATATTTTATATTTTTGATGCCTCAATGCACATATTTGTATTGTGTATATCCATTAACAAATTGTGTGCAGTTATTTTTACTAATTTTGTCTTTTAACCCCTCTACTAACTTTAAGTGATTAACTCATCGCCTTTACATTAGAGTGTCCATAATTTTACATAATTCATATATATAAAACTAGTGAGATATATGCTTTCATGTTTTTCCAATACTAATTATTGTCTTTTTGTTTCAAGTTAAAGAACGTTTAACATTTCTTGTAAGAGGTATCAAGTGATGATGAACACCTTTAGCTTTTGCTTGTCTGGAGAACCTCTTTATCTCTGCTTCAATTCTGGATAATAGTTTTGCTGGCTAGAGTATTCTCAGTTGGCAGTTTTTTTTTTTTTCCTTTGAGCTCTTTGAATATACAATGCCTCATCCCTTCTGGTCTGAAAAATTCCTGGTGAAAAATATGCTGATAGTTTTATGGGGGTTCTTTGTACATAACAAGTTTTTGTTTTGTTTTTGTTTTTTGGTTTTTAAATTTTTTTCCATCTTACTGCTCTTAAGATTCTCTTCTTGTCTTTTACTTTTGACATTTTAATTGTAAGATATCTTGGTGTGGAGCTGTTTGGGTTTATTTTATTTGGAACTCTCTGTGCTCCCTGGATTTGGAGGTTTGTTCCTTCCCCAGGTTGGGGAAGTTTTTAGCCATTATTTCTTCAAATAACTTTTATGTCCCTTTCTCTCTCTCTTCTCATTTTGGGAGCCCTATAATGTGAATGTTGGTCTGCATGATGTTGTTCCATAAGTCCCTTAGGATATCTTCACTTTTTGTATTCATTTTTTCATTTTGCTGTTCTGATTGGATAAGTTCCACTGTCCTCTCTTTTAGTACACTTATCCTTTCTTCTGCTTCATTTAGTCTGTTGTTGAGCCACTCTGTTGTATTTTTTTTCAGTTCATTATATTGTTCAGCCTTGTGACTTCTGTTTGGTACTTCCATATATATATATATATATATATATATATATATATATATATATCGCTGTTGAGATTCTCACTTTGCTCATGCATTATTCTTCTGAGCTTGGTGAACATCTCTATGACTGTTATTTTGAACTTTTTGTCAGATGAATAATTTATATTTGTTTCACTAAGGCCTTTTTCTGAGATTTTAACTTGTTCTTTGTTTAAGAACATATTCCTATGTTTCTTTATTTTCCTTGATTCTCAGTGTTGGTTTCTATGCATTAGAAAAATAACCACTTCTCACAGTCTTCAAGGAGTGGCCTTTGTAGAAGATGAAACTTATTTTTTTAAGCCTGCTTTTAGCTCTTGGTTCTCTCTCAAACCTTTGTGATTATCCAAACAGCTTACTTTATTCTTACTGGTTCCCAGTAGTTGAGGGTGTTTAAGACCTATCAGTGTCTCAAAGGGGAGGATTCCAGTCAGCAACTAGATTCAGGCTAATTGGAAGCCAGATCCTTAGGCAGTAGGTTTTAAAGTATGCAAATATACTTTCAGGGAAGACTCTCTCCTCCCTTTGTACTGAGCCCTGGGGTGATAGCCAGTTAAAAACTGTTTCTTTATTTACTACTGTCTCAAACATAAACTGCACATGGCAACCAGAGCCAAGCTATCAAGGGATGTGTCCAACCTATCAAGGGATGTGTCATCTGGACCACAGACACAAAGTGCCTAGGGCACTAGGCATGTACACAAGCTCCTTTCTCAGAAACACCGGGGAGCAGACATGAGGCAGAGGGCAAATGTGAAGGTGACACCTCCTGGACTCCCTGGTCTCTGTATAGGATTATTGTCTGCCCCTCGATGTGTATTTAATTATAATTCTGCCCTTCAGTCTACAGCTATACAGATAAGCTAATAAGCCTCTTTTATGGAAAGACTAGGGGTATATTTCGGTCTGCTGTCTTTGGGTTGTACCAAAGGGCAGTGTAGCTAGTTAAGAACAATTTTTCCATTGTTACAGTCATATAGGACCCATGAATATAAGCTCCATTGGCCACCAGAACCAGGCAGGCAATCAAGGTACATTCCTTGGGCAACAAAAACTAGGGTACTAGGTGTGTGCATAAACTCCTTTTTAGGAGTTACTGATGACCTGGAGTGATGCAGAGGGAAATGGCAATGATAACATTCAGCCTCTGAGGTCTCTGGAGAAGATTACCATGTGTCCTTGTATGTGTATTCATTTAGAACACTGCCTCTCAGGTTGCAACTCTAAAGACAAGCCAATAAGCCTCTTTCACAGAAAGACTCGGCATTTCAGTATGCTGCCTTTCCACTGCGTCCTGGGGTATAGCTAAATATGAATACTTTCTCCATTTGTCACAGTCTTGTGAGACCCACAAATGTAAGCCTTGCTGGCCCAAAGCCAGGAAATCAAAGGGTGTCCCCTTGGTGGCAGCTGCAAACTGGGGTGCCAGACTTGGGCACAACCTCCTTTCTGGGAGATACAGGACCTGGAGTGAGGTAGAGAGAGAACACAAAGGTGGTCTTTGCTGGTCTCTGTTTTCAGAGAGTGTATCAGGAGTCCCCTAGATGTTAAATTGTGTATGTTCAATTAGATGTCTGACCCTCAGACCCAAAGCTTTAAGATTAGCTAACAGGTCTCTTTCTCAGAAAGACTGGAAGCTTTTTTGGCTGCCTGTACTGGGCCATGGGGTGAGTGAGTTCATGTGAGCCCTTTAAGAACAGTTTCTTAGTTTGCTGTAATCTTGTGGGTCTCACGGATGTAAGCTTTGTTGGCTTTCAAAGCTACATGCTTTATGGTTTTGTCACTCAAGTGAAGGTCTTAAAATTTGAAGTACCAGGTGTGGAGTTCAAACTTCACTGCTTAAGGAGAAGCTTGGAGTCATGAGTCCCTCCAGACTGTGGGCTGCTGCACCAGGGATGGGATTTATGGCAAGATTGTGCTCAGCTTCTTCTACCTGTGTCATGTAAGGATTTTTTGTTCACCTGCTGTGGAGAAGTCGCTCAGCTAGTTTTTGGATTTCTTTCAGAGAAAATGGCTCTGTATGTAGCTGTAGACTAGGTGTGTCTATGGGAGGAGGTGAGTTCACGATCCTCCTACATTGTCATCTTGAACCAGAACTTCTAGTTTCTTTCTATATAATTTGTATCCTGGAACAGATCCATTCTCTACTGAAGAGTGATGTACATTTTCCTCTTTTTGTTTGTTTTTTCTCTTTTTTTATTCTTATGCATCTTTTATTAAATTCTTTTTTTTAATTAATTTTTTTTTTTTAAATTCAAGGTAGTTAACATACAGTGTGGTATTGGTTTCAGGAGGAGAACCCAGTGATTCATCACTTCCATATAACACCCAGTGCTCATCCCAACAAAGTGCCCTCCTCAGTGCCCATCACCCATTTAGCCCATCTCCCCAGCTACCTCCCCTCTAGCAACCCCCAGTCTGTTCTTTGTATTTAAGGGTTTCTTATGGTTCACCCCCTCTCTGTTTTTATCCTATTTTTCTTTCCCTTCCCCTATGCTCATCTGTTGTGTTTCTTAAATTCCACATATAAATGAAATCATATGATATTTGTCATTCTCTACCTGACTTATTTCACTTAGCATAATACACTTTAGCTCCATCCACATTGTTGCATCTTCTATTACATTCTTAAGGGGAAACTTGGTGAGACCTTAATATCACTTACAGTTCATTCATGTAGACAATGGAAACTTACTCTTTGTATCCTAAGAAAAAAAACAGGAATAAATCAATTGAGATTTCAGAGAATATATATCTAAGCGGAAAACAATACAACAGGAATCAGGGAACATAGCCACTACCTCCTTAGGAGGAATATCATGGGTAGGATCCCACTGTTATCTACTGTTCCTGACAGCACTGGGACGAAAATGAGCTCCAAGAGTTTGTTAACCTTTGTGTTAATGGTTCAATGAGGAGTCATTTTTGTTGAACCTAGATCATGGGCTTATACTATAGCATATACCATGTGGCATTTAAAGGAAGGATTAGTCTTCAGATTTTTAAAAATAACAAAATACTCTGTTTTATTTTTAAATATAATGACTTTATATCCAGTAGTATGTGCATGAAAAATAATGAAGTATTTTCATCAATTAAAATTTATCAATAAAAATACATAATAAAGTATAATTTGTAGCACAAATACAAACTGGCCAATTTATCTCCATTACCCATGTTATGACTTATCTTTATTTTATAGTTATAGTGCTGTAGATCATTAACAAATACAGAAATATGTGATATATTCACAGGAGATTCTCAAAAATAATTCCATTCATTAGTTACTGTTACATTTCATCAGCATTTAGTCTGCAATCTGAATCTCACATCAGGAGATTGACTGGCCCTTGGATGGTTGTTCAGAAGTAGCATTGTGTGAAGTGTTTTTGATAGATGGGCTTTTGCAAATGATTTCTTGAACATCTCACATAAGTGGTACCATGCAGTATTTGTCCTCTGTTACTGGCTTGTTTCACTTACCTTAATGTCCTCAAGGATTATCCATGTTGATGCATATGGCAGAATTTCTTTTCAATTTTGCATAATATTCCATTGTATGTATAAGCCACATTTTCTTTTTCCATTCATCCCATTGCAGACTAAATGCTGATGACATATAATTGTCACTAATGAATGGAAATATTATTTTTGAGAATCCCTGTAATATATATCACATAATTCTTTATTTGTTAATGATCTACAGCACTATAACTATAAAATAAAGATAAGTCATAACATGGGTAATGGAGATAAATTGGCCAATTTGTATTTATGCTACAAATTATACTTTATTATGTATTTTTGTTGATAAATTTTAATTGATGAAAATACTTCATTATTTTTCATGCACATACTACTGGATATAAAGCCATCATATTTAAAAATAAAACAAGTTACTTCGTTATTTAAAAAAATCTGAAGGCTAATCCTTCCTCTAAATGCTGCCCTTGATAGACATTTAGGTGTTTCCACATCTTGGCTATTATGAATAATGTAGCACTGAACACAGGAGTGCAAATATTTTTCTGAAATCCTTATTCCAATTCTGCATAGACACCCAGAAGTGGGATTCCTGGATCATATGGTAGTTCTGTTTTTTGTTTTTGAGAAACCTCCCAACTGTTTTCTGTAGTGCCGTGCCACCTTAAATCCTCACCCACAGAGCACAGGGGCTCTGATTTTTCCACATCCTTGTTAATGTTATTTATTTATTTATTTATTTTGATAATAACCATCCTCACAGTATGAGGTATTATTTCGTTGTGGTTTTGATTTACATTTCCCTGATGATGAATGATATTGAGCATCTTTTCATGCGTCTGTTGGCCATTTATATGTCTTCTTCGGAGAAGCCTGTCAACTTTAGGAATGGTGAGTAGGTAGTGAGAGGTAAGAGTCAGGAATTTCCTCCTACTAAGATTCCATATAATGGAAGAGAGGTAAAGGTCTGTAAGAATGAGATCCAAATAGGAAAGAAGTTGAGTGCTGGACCATCCAACCTGACAAATCAAGTAACCACTACATGGCTTATTCTTTACTCTTACTTGATTGACTGACTTGAAAGCAGGGAATGACTTGTGGAAGGCATTGATCCATCATCTGCTGATATTCAATGTGCTGCTGAGAAGCTTGATATTTGTTCCTTTGTGGATGAGGTTTTATTTTTTAAACTATAGGGGAGTTTATATATCTTTTTCTTTATCTTCGATGTTCTGAAATTTCATGCCGTGTGTCGAGGTAAGCACCTTTATTCATTTACTGTCCTGAGCACTTGGGTCTCTCAATCTAAAAACTTTTACATCTGAGAAATTTTCTTCTCTTGTTATTTGATAGTTTCATTTCTCTCCTTTTCGTAATTCTCTCCTTCTGAAACATTTATCAGGAGGATGCTGGGCCTGCTGGATTGCTTCTCTGTGTCATTTGTTTTCTCCCCCCCCCCCCCCCGTTTTTTTCACTGCTTCTGTGATTATTTTTAGTGGATATACTTTATTCTGCAGCTTATCTCTTAAATTGTTTCTGCTTCATAATGTCCTGTACTTGTTTCATGGATAAATATATTCTCATTCTTTTGAGAATACTAATCAGACTAGTTTTAAATATTAGTTTAAAATATGTATCATGTTATTCCTTGGATCTCTCTCTCTTTTTTTTTCCACTTTTCAGATCTAATGTGCAGTCATTCGAAAAGTCATTCTTTGTGTCTTTTTATCAGCTTTATTGAGATATAATTCACATATCATTTAAAGTGCACAATTAAGGGGCGCCTGGGTGGCGCAGTTGGTTAAGCGTCCGACTTCAGCCAGGTCACGATCTCACGGTCCGTGAGTTCGAGTCCCACGTCAGGCTCTGGGCTGATGGCTCAGAGCCTGGAGCCTTTTTCCGATTCTGTGTCTTCCTCTCTCTCTGCCCCTCCCCCGTTCATGCTCTGTCTCTCTCTGTCCCAAAAATAAATAAATATTGAAAAAAATTTAAAAAAAAAATAAAGTGCACAATTAAATGGTTTAAATATATTAGCAAATGTGTGCAATTGTCACCGCAATCAATTTTAGGACATTTTCATCACCTGAAAAAAAGACTGTATATCATTTAGCTACCATCCCACTGCTTTCCATCTCCTTCAGCCCTGAGCAACCACTAATGTACTTTGTGTCTCTATATTTCCCTGTTCTGGACATTTCATATGGGCGGAGTCATATAAGATGCAGTCTTTTATGACTTTTTTTTCCACTTAGCATAATGTTTTCAAGGTTCATCCATGTTGTAGAATGTATTAATATTTCATTTTTATGGCTGAATAATGTTCCATTGTATGGATTTACCACACTTTGCTTATCCAAATATATAGTTGGTGGGCATTTGGTTTTTTTTTTTTTTTTTTTTTCTAACCCTGATTATTATGAATAATGCTGCTATGCATATTCATGTAAAGTTTTTTGGTAGGTGCATATTTTTATTTCTCTTGGGCATATACCTGGGAGTAGAATGTCTGAGTTATACTATAACTCTATGTTTAATTATTTGAGGAATTTCTAGAATGCTGTCCAAGGAAGATATACCATTTTACATTCCCAACAGCAGGGTATAAGTGTTTCAATTTCTCCATACCCTCCCTAACACTTGTTATAATCTGGTTCTTGATTCTAGTCATCCCTACTGGATGTGAAGTGGTATCTCATTGTGGTTTTGACTTATATTTCTCTGATAACTAATAATGTAGAGCATCTTTTCATGTATCTATTGCTATTTGTACATTTTCCCTGGAGAAATGTCTATTCAGATTCTTTTTTTTTTTTTGATTGGGTTATTTGTCTTTTTATTATTGACTGTAATACTTCCTTATATATTCCATGTGCAATTTCTTTATCAGATATGTGATTTGTGAATATTTTTTCCATTCTTTGCATTACCTTTTCACATTCTTGGTGGCATCCTTTTAAGCACAAAAATTTTTGGTTTTGATGTAGTCCAAATTTTATATATATATATATATATATATATATATATATATATATTGCTATGGTTTTGATATCATATCTAAGAATCTTTTGCCACATCCGAGGTCATGGAGATTTACCCATATGTTTTCTTTTAAGAGTTTTATAGTTGTGGTTCTTACATTTTGGTCTTTGATCTATTTTGAGTTAATTTTTTGTATGTGGTGTAAGGTAAGAATTGAATTTATCCTGTCCAGTTGTTTGAGCACAGCTTGTTGAAAAGACCATTCTTTCCCCAGTTTAGTTATTTGGCACCCTCAACTCTATTCCACTGACCTATATGTCTATCCTGGTATCAGTAGCATAGTGTTGGTAACTATTGCTTCTTAACATGTTTTGATATCAGGAAGTATAAGTCTTCTTACTTTGTTCTTCTTTTCTTTTCTTCTCTTCTCTTCTCTTCTCTTCTCTCTTTCTTTCATTTTATTTATTTATTTTATTTATTTTTTATTTTTTTTGGCTACTTTGAATCCTTTGAAATTCCACATGAATTTTGGGGGCACTTGGGTGGCTCAGTTGGTTAAGCATCCAATTCTTGGTTTTGGCTCAGGTCATGATCTTATGGTGTGTGAGTTCGAGTCCCACATTGGGTTCTGTGCTGACAGTATGGAGCCTGTTTGACATTCTCTCTCTCCCTCTCTCTCTGCCCCTCCCCTGCTCAATTTCTCTGTCTCTCTAAAATAAATTAATAAACTAGAAATTCCATATGAAATTTAAAATCACCTTATCAGTTTCTAAGAAGACAGCTGGGATTCTGATATGGATTATGCTGAAACTGTGGGGTAGATTCTTAAGAGCTAAAATGCAGAGGTTTGAAGCTTCATCACCCACAGTGATTTTTCTGAGAAATTTCATTTTATATTAAAAAAATTTTTTCTTGTAGTAAAAAACACAGACATAGAAAACTGCATAAAACAAATATATATCTTAATGAGTAACAAAGCAAACACTTTTGCAGCTACCATTCAGTAAAAAAGTAAAACTTTACTAATCACATGGAAGTCTCTTGATGTGTGATTGGAAATTACAACCTTCCACCCCCAGTAACTATTATCCTGACTTTACATTAGTCACTTCCTTACTTTTCCTCGTAGTTTTATCACGCTCATATGCATCCCTAGAAATTACCACAGGGCCTTGCATTAAATAAATGGATATGTTTTTAAGTCTCTTTTAATCTAGAAAGTCACTCTTCTTTTCCTTTATTTTCCTTACAACTTACCTGTTGAACAATGAGGGTATTTGATGCAAGTTTATTGTAGTCTAGGTTTTGCTGATTGTATTCTCTTGATGCAGGTTAAAAGATTCCTCTGTTCTCTGTATTTCTTGTAAATTGGAAGTTGGATCCAGAGGCTTGGTCATATTCATGTTTTATCTCTTTGGCAACACTGTAGGTGTTGGTAAGTATTTTCATCGGGAGACACAATATATTGTTGTCTCTCTTTTTGCGATGTTAGTATCTGTTGGTGCTCAATGCCTAACTCCATTAATTCACTGTATAGTATAAAATGATGATATTCTAATTTTATCACTACTTTTTATTATTAGGTTAGAATAGCTTTATAAAAGGTATACTACCTCATCTACTATTTTATATTCTGATATAATTCTTAGGGAGAAGGAAGGATAAATGCAAGATTTTTCCATTTTCTCTTTTTTTTTAATGTGTATTTATTTTTGAGAGAGAGAGAGAGAGAGAGAGAGAATGAGCAGGGTAGGGGCAGAGAAAGAGGGAGACCCAGAATCCAAAGCAGGCTCCAGGCTCTGATCTGTCAGCAGAGTCCTATGTGGGGATTGAACTCACAAACTGTGAGATCATGACCTGAGCAGAGGTCGGATGCTTAACCAACTGAGCCACTCAGGTGCCCCCCCCGCCTTTGTTTAACCAATTTTTAAAATATGAATTTATTCCCTACCCTCTTCTAAGGAAACCAAACAGATTATCTTAATATTATTGTAATAATATTATGATACACTTATGGATTTAAATACATTCTGAGTTTCAATCAACTGTAATTGTCCTTTTTGAGATCATTCCATGTTTTGTTCTTCAAGCTGACTTCTAAGTATGTTCCTAGTGATCTTTAATAATTTGCTCTCTGTCTGGTGTGACAAAATGTTTCAGGGTGGTCTTGGACATTTCTTACCCTAAACATGGACTCAACCAAGAAATTTTGCTTTCTTTTAGCGGGAAATCTTATTGTAAGACAAAATGTGAATGCTATGGAAAATCATTGTTTTTTGCTTGGCCAGTGTTTTGAGGACTGTTTGGTGGAAAGAGTTAAAAAATTTTTATCCTGTGTGTGAGTGTGTATCAAAGGTCAATTTATAATTCGTTCTACAAGGAACTCTATATATATTGTTCACCACCAATCCCTACGTCAATGTCTTTCTAGTATTTGGTTTATCTGAAACACACTCAGTAGATTTCTCAAAGGGATCTTGGGAACATTTTCCCTGAGTTCTTGCATTTTGGTAAAAGTTTGTATGCGTCCTTTAAACCTGAAAGTGAGGTCTTGGGATATAAAAACCCCTGAGTACTAATTTTTTTTTCTTTTTGACTATTCTAAAAACATTACTCAATTTTCTTCTGTCATAAAATATTAGTTTTGAAAAATCTGATAATAATCTAATTCTTCCCTTATTAGTCTTGCTTTTTGGCCTAGCTGTCCAAAGGATTTTTTATTCTTCTTTAAAGTCCAGTCATTTTGGTAGACTCTTTTGGTATCGAGCATTCTGGGTCAGTATTCTCAGTAGTCTCAGTGATTTGCTTGTTTGTAGGTAGCTTCAAATAGCTTAAGTTCAGAAGAGTTTTCTTGATTTAGATTTTTTGTCATTTTCTCTTTCCCCTTGATTTGGTTTTCTTCTTCAGGGACTCGTATTATCTGTGTGCTGATTCTTCTGTGTCTTTCTTTAACACTTGTCACTTAAAAAATCCTTTTGTTCTCCTTTTCCTTTGATTTTTGATTTTTAATTTTTTTCTCTTCCTTACTTTTTACTTCTCTTGAGGAATGATCTGTATGTTTGCTTGCTCTTGGTCTGTTTAGTTTAGTCTTCATTTCTGATAGGATTCTTTTTCTTTTCTCAATTCTGTTTCTTAATTTTGAAGAACTTCTAATTCTGGTTGTGTTGCTTTATTTCTCATCGAGGTGCCAGGAATACAAATATGAAAAGGGATAGTCCTTGCCTTTGATAAGTCCACACTTTGACATTTGAGATAATTACAATAGATTGTAATACATGCACTACACAAGCAGAGTATACAGATAGTCCAAAAAAAGGGATGAACAATTTGAAGAAATTTAAGTTCTTGAGTCCTATGTTTAAATCACCAAAGTATAGTGTTTTACACCCTGTATAACAAATTCCAGTGAGGTTAAATTATCTTTATTGTCTATCAATAATCCATCTCAGCATAAGGCCATTAGTGTATGTGTTGTTTTGCTTTAAATGGTGTTTTAAAATATAAACATAGGCGTTCTAGCTGGAGCAGCAAGATTCAATAAATGCCACAGCTCATTGATATGTAACACCACTGCCATGGTTTTTTGCTCTCCAGGAAGCTGACTCTGAGATGGGGGTTAGTGTCCAGGATATTTGTTAAGTAGTGCGCTTGGCATCAATGTCTGTAAAATGTGGAGGAAAAAAGCAGGATTGGGTAGAGGTAGAAGCTGAGCTGTGATGCAGGCCTAACAACCTCATGGGGAATTGAAATTGCCTGTCAAAGTTGTTCTAGACTGTGTCAAAATGGTCTCTTTGATACCTCTGTCTCCATCAGTCATTGGATGTTGGCTGTCCACGGAAGGGTGTGATCACGGGTGAGACAGCTTTCCGCTGCCAAATTGTTCCTGCAGGGGCTGGGGACTGACAGCACTCCCAGAAATGGGGGCAGTAGGTCCCATCATAAAGGGGGAAATGGGAGGCACGTCTCCAGGTGCAACACACAATACCATGAAGGACTTACCAAGGAGGCATCATAATCTGACCTAGTATAAAACAGTATAAAACAGTTTTATAAAAGTATAAAACAGTTGAAAATGAAAGATTATGAGTGTGCTTTTTAAAAGAAATGTTAGTATCTGTGATTCTTCTCTCCTTTCCACTTCTTCTCAAATCCAAGATAGTGGGGCTGCAACAGGACTGGGTACAGAGAGTTCCACGTGTCCACTACAGATACATCATTGCCGCTCACACCCTCATGGACAATCTATACATTGAGATATGGACCAACAAGTCAGTTTAATGGAGGAATGAAAGCAATGGCTTCTGTGGGCAATCTGCACTCAGAGTGACTCGGTGAGGGTTTCTCAGTTGTGGGGAGCCTGTAATAGAGTCAGTATGGCTTTCTAAAGATTTTTATGTAGAACAGCTGGAGAAAAGAAGAGATCTTAGCAGAAAGAAGGTGCACATTGGCTAAAGAAGGAGATGTAAGGGAATAACTGGGGATAATGCACCACCCACATCACAGAAATAGTTGATTAAAGATTATCACACAGAAAGGAGAGGGGTCCCCCAACCCATGCAAAGCCCCATTCAAAGGCCCTGGTTTAAGCACCTGCAAGGACCAGACAGCAGGATAAATAGCCACTGTGCTAGTCAAGTAAAAATTTTCTGCTCCTCTCTATTCCTTCTTTCCTCTACTCCAAAGCTGGAGATGCCATCCTTGAGATTAGCAGTTAGGGAAGGAATACACAATGCTGTGTACGAAATGTACAATAGGAAAGGATGAGTGCTCCAACAGCACCAGCTTTCTTGACTTCAGGACTTCATCTGCAATTGTCCTGAGCTTGTGGAGGGAGTTAAGTTGTAATTTAACTCCAAAGTAAGATCACTTTCATTTCACGGAACTGGAAAATTTTACTTATTAAAATTAGACTTTTTAAAATTGGAAGTTACTGGGGCGCCTGGGTGGCGCAGTCGGTTAAGCGTCCGACTTCAGCCAGGTCACGATCTCGCGGTCCGTGAGTTCGAGCCCCGCGTCAGGCTCTGGGCTGATGGCTCAGAGCCTGGAGCCTGTTTCCGATTCTGTGTCTCCCTCTCTCTCTGCCCCTCCCCCGTTCATGCTCTGTCTCTCTCTGTCCCAAAAATAAATAAAAACGTGGAAAAAAAAATTTAAAATTGGAAGTTACCTGAAGATTCATGGAACTTGTCCTAAATTTCATCCAAGTGAAGAACTGGACCCAGAAAAAATTTAAGGTATACTGGAAAATAATAAAATTTCCATATCTGTATATCCCATAGTATATCTGCCTAGCTAAATTTCTAGACTCTTCACAGTTTTGCTATTACTAAGTTGTTTCTTTTTTTTAAATTTTTTTTTCAACGTTTATTTATTTTTGGGACAGAGAGAGACAGAGCATGAATGGGGGAGGGGCAGAGAGAGAGGGAGACACAGAATCGGAAACAGGTTCCAGGCTCTGAGCCATCAGCCCAGAGCCTGACGCGGGGCTCGAACTCACAGACCGCGAGATCGTGACCTGGCTGAAGTCAGACACTTAACCGACTGCGCCACCCAGGCGCCCCTAAGTTGTTGTTTCTAATTTATTTAAGTAAATTCAACTCAAGGGCTTTCCGAATCCTCAAAGAAAAATTATATACTACTTGTATAATTAATTAGAATAGACTTTCATATTTTTCTAAAGAAGCCAAGTTTTGCTTTTATTTCCTCATTTTCCGAATGTGCCATAACGCTGGATGTTAGCCCATTTTGGAAGCAGGACAACTCGAGGCCAGAAAGTTCCACAGTGTCACAGAAATGAAAAAGGATGTTGGAGAAAGGCAACTGTTAGTCTGAGTATTTAGTGAGCCTTGGGACTGGAAATGTCACTAAACATTCAGGACTGTAAGCTGTCATGGTTTTATCTTTCCTGGAAAACATTTATAACCTGGTAATATCACTAACTTAAAATCTATTTTCACTTGTTCTTATATTTTAAGGCTCAAGTTAAATTACATCTCTGCTCTGAAACCCAAACCTGTCAAGCACGCCCTGATTTTTTTCTTCTATTGAATATTCCCTTGATGTGGTACTTATATGGTCCTTGACACAGATGGAGTCCTACTTCAAGTTAAAATTTTAAGTTAAAATGTTATTTTTATCAAAGCATATGTGTATATAGTTTAAAGAGTCAAATAATACTGTAGTGCTAATAATAAAACAAGCATTCTTTTGCTCCGTCTTTCTCACCCTTCCCTACCCTCAAATCCCTCTCCCCAGAGGGAAACAATTACAGTTCTTTTAAATGTTTTCTTTTGTGGTTATTTTCATATTTGAATATAACATATATAAGTTGTTATTTCTGGATTTTTTTTCAATGTCAGACTATTATTTTATTTCCTACTATAGGAGATGAGGTTTAGCTTTCATACGAAACCCACACCTCACCTCTAATTTCAGACCTCCTCACATCCTACCTATAGTATGTGTACAATAGTTTTTACTAAATAAATTTTCAGAATTTATTTAATACAACTATGTAAATATTGTTTGTCGCTATAGCTCTAAAGTGTTGGACAGGAAAAAAGAAATCGCTCTAACTTTTTTGAGTAGAGTAAGTTTAATGTAGGAAGAAAAATCATTGGAAGTGCATGTATTGCAGAAAATCTGCTTCCAATTAGCTGCCTGAAACTCTGAAGTTGATGAGTCTTAGAGATTACTTTTCTGGAAGTTGCTGCTGCTGCTAACAATCATAGATGTGTATACACCTAATAACAGAGTTCCAGAATATACGAAGCAAAAATTGACAGGGTTAATAGAAGTAGACAATTCCACAGTAATATCTGGAGATTAAAACATCCCTTTTTTAAAATTGAAAAAACTAAGCAAGTATGCAGCAAAGAAAGAAGACCTGAACAACTATCATGTGTCTTGACTTAGTTGTAGTTTCTAGGATACTACACTAACAATGGCAGAAAACACAGATTTTTATTGCTACACTGATCAAGTAAGAAAGAGAGAAGACAGAAATTATTCATATCAGCAGTGGAAGAGGGGACATCACTACAGAACTTATAGATATTGAAAAGATAAAAAGGAAATATTAACAACTTCATGCCAGTAAATCTAACAAACTAGATGAAAAGGATACATTCTTTAAACAATGTAAATTATTATAAAATAATTAGAAATAGGAAACAGATTACCAAAATAGGAGTAGCTCTATCTATATTACAGAATATATATATTTGAATATATGTATATTCAAAACTTGAATAATATACATCAATTAAAGAAATATAATTTATAATATAAAATTTCTCATACAGGAAACTCCAGTCCTAGATGACTGCTATTAAATATTAAAAAAAATAAAGCTACACTTATAAAAGTCTTTCAGAAAATAGAGGAGGAAAATGTTCTTTTCAATTTATTTTATGAAATCAGTGTTACCCTGTTAGTGAAAGCAGATAAAAATGTCATAAAATAGAAAACTACAGAGCAGTATTCTTAATGAACATAGATAAAAGAATCCTTCATAAAATTAGTAAATTGAATTTAAAATAGTACTTGCAAAAAATAACACATGACCATAAGTTTCATTCCAGGAGTGCAAGGTTGCTTTAATATTTGAAAATAAATTAATACAATTCACCTTATTGACAGAAAAAAAGGAGAAGAAAACATAATCACTTCAAAAGTGAAGAAAAATATTTGACAAAATTCAACATCCATTCATGATTTAAAGAAATCTCAACAAATGATGAACAGAAGGAAAATTTCTGAAACTGATTAAGACTATCTTCAAAAAATCTACTGCAGGGGAGCCTGGGTGGCTCAGTCAGTTAAGTGTCTGACTCTGACTCAGGTTATAATCTCATGGTTCATGGGTTCCAGTCCCACATCAGGCTCTGTGCTGCCAGTTTGGAGCCTGGAGCCTGCTTCAGATTCTGTGTCCCCCTCTCTCTTTGCCCTTCCCCTGCTTGTGTTCTCTCTCTCTCTCTCTCAAAAATAAATAAACATTAAAAAATTTAAAAAATCAACTGGAAACATCATATGCAATGATGAAAGGTTCAGTGCTTTCTACCTTAGATCAAGCATAGGCAAGCATTTCTATTTCAATACTTCTGGGTATCACCAATTCCAATCATGTAAAATATATTCAATTCCTTGTCTTATTTAGATGGTGACTCATTTAGCTTTTCATCACTCATCAGCATGTGTTTATGGAGGACATACTCTGTGTCAGGTGCTGGGTCAGGCACAGAGGATGCGAGTTTGAATAAGACATGAGCTTGGCCCTCAATCACCCACAGACCACTATGCAGTCGGATAAGACAAACACAGAATTATATACACGTTTCCTTGGCGGCACAGAAGACTGGCTAGTCTGCTGTGAGCTGAGTATGGGGTCTACGGAGGGCTTGATTTTGAACCATGTTCTAGGTGGTCTGGCATGAGGTAGACATGCCCAACACGGGGGCTGGAATGTCCCAAAGCATGGAGCTGTGCCAGAGGCCTGGTTTGCTCTGTAATAGTGATACCTAGTATGACTGGGGTAGGAGGTGTAGGTAGAAATTGGCATGATATGAAACCAGAGCACCAGCAAGAGGGTACTAGTTGTGAAAGATTAGATATAATTTTCAAGGTAATGAGGATTTTAAAATAGGAAAGTGACAAGGTCAGATTTGTGTTTTATTAAGACCCTTAATTAAGGGTACGGAGCTCAAGTTGGATTGCAGAGGGAGAGATACTGGAACCTTTTGCAAGAACCTCAGGGAGATGAAGAGCGGCGTATTTGGAAGAGTAGGGAAGGGGAGGTGGGATACATTCATTTAGCAGGACCTTGGGAAATATGACATTTAGCAAGTGAGGGAGAAAAAGCATTAAAGGATGGTTCTTGGAGTTCTGACTTGGGTCACCAGATGGATAATAGATCCATTAACCAAAACTGGGTATACAGGAGAACATTTGCTTTGATGAGTGACAAAGACACTGAGTTGAGTTTTGGAAATGTTGAATTTGAGATGTCTGTGGGTCACCCAGAGAGAAATGTCCAGAATACCAATAAAAATACACGCTTCTTACATAAACCCAGAATCATGAACTGGAGATTATCTATTTAGGACGAAGTCATCATCATATATACAGTGTTTAAAGTTATTGGATCAGATGAATTTGCCCAGTGTGAGAATGAAGAGTGAAAAGTACAGTGCATAGAAATGGAATATTGTGAATAGTAACATGTAGAGTGGATATGGAGCTTCTTTGCACAGTTGGGCAGGTTGTGCACGGCACATTTCCAGGCACTGATCATATCAATGTCCAGGGGAAGGGCAAACTCTGGAGTTGTGTAGCGCACAGCCTATGTGGCTATCAATAGCAACTGGTCGAGGAGAAGACTGTGTAAGGCTAGGAAAGTATTAGAGATAGGAGCAGAAAGAGGAAAGAAAGTGACACAAACCATAGAAGCAGAACGTTTCTCTTGGAGTAGGCAGCAAGAAACTATGTCTGAAAGCTCTGAAGAAATCTAGTAGGTTAATCTTAAGGGTTTGCTCGATAGGAGCTCTTTGGTGACTTTCGGGGGAGAGGTTTCCATGCACTGGTGGGGACAAAAGTTTCTAACTCCAAGGGTGGCCGTGTAGGTGAGGATGAGACCCTGAAGACTAGAATGCAGACCAGTCAACAGTGTTGAGTGTGAGGAAGAGGGGGGGGAGAGCCCAACATCCCGTGAGGCTTCGTTCTGTCCTGGTTGTAATTCGGTGTGTACAGCAGAGAGGAGCCAGAGTGGAGGATGGGCTGGTAAGAAAGGAAGGAGGTGCTGCAAAGGGTACTTTGGCAGGAAAAGGGAGAAAGAGGGAGGAGCACTGAGGTGCAAACAAAATAATAATGGAAATGCAGCCATCCCCATCACCCCAAATAAGGTCTTTTCCCTCCAGGCCTGGGAAGCTAGAGAAGGCTGGTTTATTTCAGGAGTATATGAGGAGTGTGTGAGGGAGGGGGATGGAGCCCATCGTGCTGTGGGCACAGGGGGAGGGGCAGATGACCTTACATGGCAGCTTTGTCAAATGACTGTCCCAGGAGAACACTGCCAACCACACGTGAGAGGCAGGCCTCCCATCAGCTAATGGGAGGGTCTGCAGGGCTCTCCCTGGCTCAAGAACTTGTTCTCTCCTAGCCCCACATCAGCCTCCACTCACCTTGTCCCCTCCCTCCACCATGCCCTCCTTGCCTCTCTGGCTGGGGGTCCGCAGTTCGTCAAGAACTTATGAAGAGCCCATCAGGTGCCAGGCGCTACTCTAGGCACTGGAGTTCTAGCCAAAATATTCCTATATTCTAGGGAGGGTTGGCTGTTGAAAACACCAATATAAACCATGGCAGATAGTGATAAGAGCTATGTTCTAAGTACAATAAATGGAGGTGGGAGCGATAGAGTGATGTCGGGGTGGGGAGTGGGCTTCTCTGGTTGGTGACATTTGAACAGAGACATGGGTAGGGAGAGAGTGGGTCAGGAGGAAATGGACCCATGCAGAGGACACAGGAGGTGCAAAGGCCATGGGGTGCACATATGCTTGAGCTTCAGGGAACAGCGGCAGCTGGGGAGCATCTGGTCACACACAGTGTGGGGGGCTGGGGTGAGGAGTATGGATTTGACCCAGATGGAAGGGAAGCTATTAAATGGTGTTTCTTTAAAGGCTTTCTGTGCTGTGGGAAGAAAACACCGTCAACTGGGAACAGTGAGAACAGTTAGGAGGTGCCAATGATGGCAAGCAGAAGGTCATTATTTGTGTTAAGTCCCTTGCTCTAGACTTCCTGCTCTGGCTCAGCACTTTGTTAACGTAAGATTTTAAATTTATTTTTCCATTTTTTCCTGCCTGTGGATTGTCCTGGTCAAGAGGTCCTGAAGGTCATCTGGCAGTATCCAAAAGTGCTTCATGGGGAAGATTCGAACCCAGGACTCTGCTGGAAGAAACCAGTAGGAAATATGACACCAGGCTATAACATGGGGATTAATGAAAGTCATTAAGTTATCTTCATACTGGCCCATTATATGGATGCACTATGATTTAGTCAAGCATTTTCTGTATTTTAAGGCATTTTATAGCATAGCAAGTTGATTAAATAGGTACTATTCTGGGGATGTGATCCAAGTGCATATTTATTTTTGTGTCCCAAGGTTTTCCACCATCCTGTGGCAGGACCTGTGACGTCTCTGATATTTCCTAGGTGATGGAAGGTCCTCAGACTTTCTGTTTGATAATTACAATGTTCAGTCTAGTGGATATTTCAACACCCTTGCATTGGACTTAGAATTAAATCTCTTTTACCCGCTGGTAACAGGCAAGAAGGTGCAGTATGGAAAATGAGGGTGGCATCTCCTTGCGGTGCATTTTGGACCTGGAGCCCTTCCTGGTCTCATCCAAGGGTCCCTGCTCTGCTGAGGGTCTTTCTGAGTCCACCCCTCACCATGCCCCATCTCACCTGGACTATCTTTGTTCCCTCATCCTATGACAGGTGTCCTCTTGGGAAAGATCCTATTAAAAATGACCCCAGGTCCCATTCCTTCTCAGGATGCCACATATAATCTTTGGGCCTCAGGTGGCTCGGATGAGACATAACTCCCTGTTCAAGCCTCGGCATTGCATGCACTTAGCTCTCTTTCGTGAATACCCAACTGGGGAAAGACTGGGCCATTCACGGACATGCTGAGTTTTACATTCCCACGAGATGTGTAGGAGAGTTACAGTTAATCTCTATACCCACCAACACTTGCTGTAGTGTCTTTTTAATTTTCACCATTCTCATGGGTGTGTAGTATCACACCGAGATTTTAATTTTCCTTTCCTTAATGACTGATGATGTGGTAATTTTTTGTTATAGTCATAGGGTGGAAGGGTAGGGATGCAGAAGTTTTGCGCATCCTGTTTAGGGTGAGGGGGCACAGAAATGCTGTTAGAACTGTAGGCTGGAAGGCTCAGGACGAGTAGGTGAGGGAGGAGCGGACCATGGGGTACGTGGTGGGAGGTGCAGACCTTCACAGTGTGTGTTAGCAGGACACCTTGCAGGGAGGACTCATGACCTGGGGAATCAGGGAGACCTCACTGGCCACCAGTGGGGACCCAGGGGACAGCACAAAGGCTAGACTCCTCTCTGCCTCTGCTCTGAAGATACGTGGAAGAAGTAGAGGAGAATCCCACTGGAGAAGAATCATCCCCCATAGAGAAATCTTCCCAAACTTTGAATTGACTGAATATTCACTTGAAAGAGAGTGCTTTAATCTGATGGAATGAACACAGTGAAGGGGATGGACAGGGGTGGGAAAGATATGACAGGAAAGGGGCCATTGTTGGTGGCTTGGTACTATGTGGCCCAGGTCATGATGGATTCATGAATATGTCATCCAGTTTATGCCCATGTCAGGGATGGGCATCACTGCTGATCAATTCAGAGCATATTCTCAAATATCCCTAAGCTCCTTTTATAGGTCTGTAGTTAAACCCTCTTTTCCCATCTGATACTTGTGCAATTGTTTGGATTCTAAGTCAAGAGTCTTACGATTGGATTTTGTGTTTATCTTGCTGAATTTGGACTTTATTTGAACCTGCTAAAGGCCTTCCATATTCTGATTTTCTCACTGATAGGGCACATTGTGGAAAAACTATGTTTGCACACGGTGTTGATGTTGACATTTGGCGTCTCTACTTATGGATGTTAGGAAAATTGTCCAGCCTGTATTACCCTTAGTTTTCTTCTCTGCAAAATGCAACACGTGGAATGATACAATGTGAATTAAATCAGGTCCTCAATAAAGAGCGGTGGTGATCAGGAGTGTTGCAGATAATTGTTTAACAATGGGCTTTGTGAACTGTTTCCCAGCCTCTGTCATTCACATACTCCAATCGTGGCTGATTTCAGGCTAGGTGTAATGCCATGAAGCAGTGAGTTGGGGATGAGATGTACACAGTCTCTTCTTGTGAACGTATGTGCACCAGCTCCAGCACACCATTGATGGTAGGTGTATTTTTATTCTCTCAACCAGAGTATTGGATGGTGTCATCTTTAAACACATAAGCATTACTTTAATATCTTTATCCAAATTAACATTTCTGTCAGAACAGAAAAGAGATCTGTAACTTGCCAGGAGGACTCCTTAGGCTTATCACTAGTCCAGTTTAGCCAATTTTTGAATTTTTATCAATTAATTTTTAATCCACATGATTATAACTTGATTCACTCAACATTTGTCCAACTTGACTATGAGGCCATCCTGCAGTTTTGTTAAATGTCTTATTGGAGTTGAGTTGCATTATTTCTACTACATTCCCTAACCTGGCAGTTCTCCGCACTGGCTGCCATTAGAATCACCTGGGAGGTTTGCCTGGTTGGCTCAGTTGGTTAGACATCTGACTTTAGCTCAGGTCATGGTCTCATGGATCATGGGTTTGAGCCCCACGTTGGGCTCTGTGCTGACAGCTCAGAGCCTGGAGTCTGCTTCAGATTCTGTGTCTCCCTCTCTTACTGCCCATCCCTCCCCCCACTCATGCTCTATCTCTCTCAAATATAAATAAACATTAAAAAAATGTTTAGAATCACCTGCCCAGGATTGGCTATGTAATTTGTGGGCCCCAGTGCAAAAAAAAAATGTGAGGCCTGGTTCAAAAATTAATTAAGAATTTCAAAATGGTGGCAGCAGAGCATTAAACCAAGCATGGGCTGTTCTGAGCTTGGGATCCTGTAGGACTGCACAGGTTGGATACCATAGAGCAGACCCCTCATGTGCAGGCAGTGTTGCAAACTCAGTGGTTCTTCAACTTGTTGCATGAGAATAAATTAAAGAGGTTGTTAAAGCACAGACTTTTGAGTTTCTGAATCAACAGGTCTGGGGCAGGGCCCTAAATTTTGCATTTCTAACAAGATTTCAGGTGAAGTGGCCACTGCTGCTCTAAGAGCCATTGACTAAAGGGGGAAGCATCAAGTCCCTGTGTGGCCTGCACTGTCTTTACGATCTGACCTCCGCCCAACTCCAGAAGATGGAGTCTTAAACTCAAGCCATATGGAACTCCTCACCACTGCTCACAATCCTCATGCTTTCTGTATGCCTCCATGAAAGAGCTTCAGATCAGTGTCTGCAGGAAAAATTCTGATTTCCCCTTCAAGGTTCCTTTGATTCCAGTCCCTCTCCTCCTGTTCTTAAGCAGAGAGGCTCCTATGCTCTGCTGTACGTCAGCCTTCACTCTGCTGACTGGCTGCGTGTCTGCATCTTGGAGAGCAGACTCTTTCGTCTGTGTCTATTCAGGGCCTAGCGCACCGTGAACATCCAACAGTCTGTTGAGAGACTACATTCATTATTCACTCTAAATAAATACATGATTGTTCATCATGATTACTATTATCTGAATAGAACTTCAGAATGAGCGAAGGGGTTTTTCTTCCAACCCCTACAAGATGTCTTAAAAATGCATGCTGTTGGTCCCACAGAGAACCCGGGTGGAGACAGAGATAAATCATTGTGGATCAGTTCCTGCAGCTGGAAAAACAACTCAAAACAGTTCTCTACTGAATCAGCATTTTGCTTTTTTGCCTTTACTGAACAGCTCTTTAAGGGACATCCTCAACTCTAAAGCTACTACCATCATCTTTTCCGTGGAATGAAATAGACTTTTGCAAACAGCAATGGTAGCTTAAGGAAAAGGCCTATCAGTGTTGGCTGTTTTGTTTTCATTTGACTGCAGAGGATCAAATATTGATTGGGTTGGAAAATGATAATGAAAATAAGAATATCAACATATATGTAGAGTTGAAAGATTAACGGACAAATATCCAAAGTTGTTGGTCCCTTTTTGGTCCACAGAGCCCTACTTTGGAATGTGTGTGTGGCAGAGGGAGTGGTGGTGGCAGCGTGTGTGTGTGTGTGTGTGTGTGTGTGGGGTGTGTGTGTGGGGTGTGGGGCTGTGTGTGGGGGGTGTGGGTTGGGGTGGGGAGGAGAATACAGGTTCCTTGAGGTTTCTCCCTGGAGGGATCATGCACACCCACATAAAATCCAAATATAATAAATTTTGGAATGCAAGCACAGATTATCCATCTAACTGCAGAGGTGGAAGGCTGCCTTCAGACATGGAAAATGACAGATAATTATCCAGGCTTTTGACAGCATGTCTGCTACCTAATAATTCAAACTACTGGTATGAAGAAGAAAGCCAAGAATCTTGATGAAGTTGGAAGAGAAGCCTAACAATCTGCCTCCACCTTCTGCCCTGAAGTCTATTCTTCTGTATTCAACTGCAGGAGGGGGTATGAGGTGGCCCAGCAGAGAACAGCTAAGACTCAGGGGAGCCTGGCTTTATCTTTCAGTTCATGTGCAGTCCCTTTTTCTGCAAATGGTAAGGCACCGTGTAACTCTAAAGGAAAATTGAATAATAATCCCTTCCATTTGCAGAGTGCTTCTGAAGTTAAAAGAGATCTCATTTATTTTTTAGGACAATCCTGGAGGGGAGGTGGGATGGGTATTATTGTTCCTTCCTTATAGGTGAGGACCTACAAGGTTGTGAAAATGGTCACTGGCGTAGCTGGCAATAATCCACATCTCTGGTTTCTTGTCCACATATTCCACTTTTAGATTAAAATGAAGTGCTACTTTTATATTCATGGGGTTAGATTTTTAATAAGGGGCACTTAAAACAGTGCCCGAGCAATTTTATTTGGAGTAATTTGATTAGTGTAGGTTGATTTCACAACTTCCCTTTCATCAAAAGGAATATTTAAAGAGAGAATTACATAGACAGTTGTCTCAAAACTTCACTTGATTTTGCTTTCATTTAACTCACATGTTCTTTATTGCCTTACTTGCCTGCATACAAATTGCTTTAAATAAGTTTGAATGATACATGTCACTGGAATCCATCCAGGGACCATGGATGCACCGTGACGTTCCTATCTCTTTAGTTACCTGGTTTAGGTCTCCAGAAAGAACTTTGATAAACAGTGTTCAAATGTATTTTCTCTAATTGTTAAAGTGCTCTCTCTCATACACACATGCATGTACACACACACACACACACACACACACACACACACATTCCTGAGTTATTTAAGGCATATTCAATAGGTGCCTATAACACAAGTTTCATAATACAGAAAAACTTAAAAAAATATTTTTCTGGGTCCCTAGTGAACCTATCTGAAGGGTGATATATAATGAACTAAAACTCAGTGCCCTCTATTTTCTCTTACAGGAAAACTTATTTAAGAAAACAGGAGGGATTTATTATAATTACTTAAAAACTACTTTAGGGGCGCCTGGGTGGCTCTAGTCAGTTGGGCAGCTGACTTTGACTCAGGTCATGATCTCACAGCTTGTGAGTTCAAGCCCCACCTCAGGCTCTGTGCTGACAGCTCAGAGCCTGGAGCCTGCTTCCGATTCTGTGTCCCCCTCTCTCTCTGCACCTCTCCCACTCCCACTCTCTCTCAAAAATAAACATTAAAAAAAATTTTTTTTTAATCTAGTTTAAGTAATAAAATAAAAAAATATTTCTATTTTCATCTTTTATACTAAATGTTTAAACAGTGTGAACACTTTCTACCGTATTTTTGGCTGAAATGAATATAAACAATAATTCTCAAGTGGATTTCACTTTTTTCACATTTGATGATGCTGGCATCTCTGTCTCTGGGGCAGATGGAAAGAGAAGACTTTCCTAAATTCTTCTCCATGTTGTTCCCTTCAGCCAGGTTGGAAGTAGCTTGCATGGTGTTCTCAAGCTTTGAGAAAAAGCCGAGAGACTTTTGGTAAAGCCATTAGGCTTCGCTGCTGGGGAGGCAGCCGTGTCCTGGGAGTCATTTTCAGTCTCTCTGGGCCCATCACTCTTCAGAGGTAAAACCAGCCAGGAAAGGGGGCTCCCTTTTATCCCTCCTTTCCCAGGGCATGGAGGGCAGGCAGCTCTCAGAAACTTCGTGTGCTCAGACAGTTCTGAGGAAATCACCCTGCCTGTGCCAGGCAACATCAGTGATCCTAGAGTAAAACGAGGGCTTCAGGAGGGCAAAGGCTGGCAAGATCTCGTACCCACAATTGGAGGTGTGGTGGCCATGGTCTGAATGTGGTTGACTCCTTCTCTCCTCCATGTTTTTGCTCATCTGTCTGAGATTCTGCTCCTCTCATCCTTCCTCTGAGAGCCAGCTTGTGAGGTTGCCTTCACAAGTCCTGAGGACTAACCATTATCTTCGTTTGTACTTCTGAGAAACGGCTTTCCCGGGGACCAAAATAGGTTATTCTAGTTGGAACCCAGGCAAAGGCCAATCTGCTGTAACCATCATTCAGTGAAACAAACCAAGGCCCTACGGGGGCACCGACTTTTTTTTCTTTTTTTTCTTTCTTTTTTCTTTTTTTTTATGTTTACTTATTTGCCAGAGAGAAAGAGAGAGAGAGAGAGAGAGCGTGAGTCGGGGAGGGGCAGAGAAAGAGGGAGACAGAATCGGAAGCAGGCTCCAGGCTCTGAGCTGTCAGCACAGGGCACATCGCGGGGCTCGAACACATGAACCTGGAGATCATGACCTGAGCCGAAGTCGGCCGCCCAACCTACTGAGCCACTCAGGTGCCCCAGGGCACCGACTTTTCTTAATCCCAAATTACGTTCAGAATTGCGACTCCAGTTAATCCTGTAGACCCCAAATCTTGTCATACTTGGCTTCTGGCCCCAAGACTCACTGGCCATTTAGTTTCTCCTTATGCTCTAGAGCCCCTTTTAAACGTCACCTCTCATTCTCTCCTTCCCACCAAACTCTCCCTGCTGCCCTCAGTCCCACTTGTTCCAGAGAAACAAATTCCCTTGTCTGCTGACTCTTCCTAGAACACCAACCCTTATCCTCGTTGTAATCTTGCTCTCCCCGAGGACATTTGCAGGAGGCTCTCCTTCCCGCATCTAGTAGAATAAAAGGTCAGGAGAGAAGATGTTATATATAGCTCAGTTTCTGCTCTTGTGAGTGTAATGTATCCCTGGGGGTTCCTCTTCTCTCTTGACTGATGCATTGGTCATCCGCCATCCATCGCCAATCCTGCCCTCAGCCAGGGGCCTTATTCCATTGGTGCTCCTCTGGCAACTTCTCCTGTAATCCTGCTTTTCTGAAAATTTAATGAACATGATGATCAATGGAGGGGTGCATAAAAATGCAGGTCCCTAAAGTCTTTACTCAGAGATTCCAACTGTTTAGGTGGGAGGGCAGGGCCTGGAAATCTGCATTTCACAGATGATTCTGCTGCATGTTCCTGACAACTCTGAGACACTCTCCCTTCAGTTGATCCCTTCAATTGTTCCTGTCAGGGTGTCAGGCTTGTCCTGTTGTACTTTCACCTGTAGCTGGTGTAGGCTTTTATCTATAATTTAAATCACTCTCTTCCTACCACCATTGTAATGGTTAATTTTATGGATCAACTTGGGTAGGTCACAGTACCAGATATTTGGTCAAACACCAGTCTAGATGTTTCTGTGAAGGTATTTTTTTTAGATGAGATTAACATTTAAATCAGTTTTGGACTTGGGGTGCCTGGATAGCTCAGTCAGTTAAGCGTCCAACTTCAGCTCAGGTCACGATCTTGAGGTTTGTGAGTTCGAGCCCTATGTTGGACTCTTTGTTGACTCAGAACCTGGATCCTGCTTCAGATTCTGTGTCTCCTTCTCTCTATGACCCTCCCCTGCTCACACTCTGTCTCTCTCTCTCCCTCAAAAATAAATAAACATTGAAAAAAAATTTAAATGAGTCATGGACTTTGAGTAAAGCAGATTACTCTCCATAATGTGGGTGGGCCTTACCTAAACAGTTGAAGGTCTTAAGAGAAAAAGACAGAAGTCTCCAAAGGAAGAGGGTATGCTGACTCCAGGTTGCCTTCAGACTCAGGGTGCAACATTAACTCTTCCCTGGGTTTATAGCCTTCTTATTTGCCCTACAAAATTTGGCCACTGCATATTCACATATGCACACACTATTGTTTCTGTTTCTTTGAAGAACCCTGACTAATATAACCATATACTTCTATGTCTATTTGAATAAACACATCCTTTGGGATTCTAGGATTCTGTCTCTGAGCTGCTGAACAAAATCTCAGGGACTGAGAACACCACAACATCACATTCTTTGGTCCTGCAGGGGTCTCGGTATTTCCTAGCCATCCTTCTGTGTCTGTACATTCTGCAGTACTGACTTTTCACAACTGCTTTTTCAAACCTCACCACTGTCCTTAAAGCTCCATCCCTAGTCATCTCTGCTATAGATTTTGACTGATGACTGATCTACTTTACGGAGAAAACAGAAGTCAAGTTAGGAACTCTCTCTGTTTCTTACCCGCCATTAAGTTTTTCACTGTACATCTATCATTTAGTCTGGCTTTTGTGGCCAAGGTAGGTCCAAGATGGCTGGTTTCCACTTCAGATTCCACCCTTTCACTCTTCCTCCAAGGCCTTTTCTACTCTATTAATTGCCCATGCTTCTCTACTGACACCATTTCTACTGCCCTATTTTCCTTCTGTACAGTCGGTCCACACCATCTTAAACAAATTACAAAACCTTCTCCCCTCCATCCATGTTCTTTTCTAGCTACTACCATTTCTCCTCCAGTTATCACTGCCTCGTCTTTTCTACTCACAATCACATAATAGTACCTAAAATTTGACGACTACTCCCACTGTTTCACTGAAAATGCTCTTGTCAAAGTCATCTTCCAGCTGCTAAGTTCAGAGAAATATTTTCAGTCCTTATCTGGCTCAGTATCTCTGCAATATTTTGCACTGTTGGTCAATTTCTTCATGAAACTCTATCCTCCTTCTTGATTTCCCCCCAAGACAGACTGTATTGATTTTCTCCTATCTGGGTGGTCTTTCCTTTTCTCTTAGTTGAGTGTTTCCCTCCAAGACTCTCTGACAGGTAAGTTTGGGGGGAGGGAGTTGAGAATGCAGGTAATTTATTTGGGGAGTGATCCCAGCAAGTGCAAAGAAATGGGAAGAGTGAAATAGGGATGGGGCAACAAGCCAATAAAGGGTGTGTCAAAGGTCAAGTTAGTGTGGTGGGCACCTTGGGGACCCTGACGAACCCTTTGGAACACATTTCAGAAGTGACTCATTAAGGACGGGGAGCTGGATTATTTCTCCACCTGAATTCATTAAACCCTCTGTATCTGTGTCATATTTGCTTTCTGAGTAGGTTCGTCTGGCACCAGAGAAAGCCTTCAGACCATAAGGCAGAGAGGAGAGGAGTTGGCAACTTACCGGGAACGTCTCCAGCATGGTTGCCAATGAACCCAGGTGTGGGCCGGGACAGGGGAAGAGGTGACATCTACAGTCGCAGGGTCCTTGTGAGCTATTCTCTCTTCCTTTCCTTTAAATGCCAGTTTCTCAGTGTTTTGTCCTTGCTCCGTTTTCCTCTCTCTTTACACGTTCTTTCCGGAATGCTTGCCTATTTTCATGTCTTCAATTACCTCTTGATTCTGAAGTGTATATTTTCTACCCAGATCTGACTCCTGAGCTCTAGGTACATGTATCCAGTTGGCTGTGTTACTCTGTTCCTGTATGTCCCGCGGACATCTCAACCTACAGAAAGTTGAATCCATCGTGTCCACGGGATGCTCCCTTTCTATCCTGAGAGTCCAAAATTCACTCCTGCTCCATGATTCTCTCTTGGAGAATGGCACAATCAGGTACCCAGTTGCCACAATGGGAAAACCCAGAGAAAAGCTATGCATGAAGCCACACTCTCCATTAGCATCATATTAATTGCTGAGTTTGCATTAAGGATGGTTTGGTTCTCTTTTGCCTGACCCTTCCTCATCTCTCCCAGACATTATCTCAGGCTCCCATCAGTTATGCACCCTCCCAGGGGCACCTGGGTGGCTCAGTTGGTTAAGCATCCAACTCTTGATTTTGGCTCAGGTCATGATCCCAGGGTTGTGGGATAGGGTCTCATGTTGGGCTCCATGCCCTTGGAGCCTGCTTAAGATTCTCTCTCTCTCTCTCTCTCTCTCTCTCTCTCTCTGTCTCCATCTGCCCCTTTTACCCACTTGCACTCTCATGCTCTCTTTTTCTAAAATAAAATTTTAAAAAAATGCACCCCTCCCCAAAAGGCTCCGTTATGCAGGCTTACTCACTCCTTACATAAATATTAGTTATTTTCCAGCCAAGGTATAATGCATTTAAAAATAGAGACCCAGTATTATGTATGTTTCACCTACATAGAACATTTTACAAGTTAAAAATATCTTCAATTTCCTTTTTCTCTTCCCCTCCTCCATGCTGCCAGTGAACAGGTCCAGAGTTATTTAGTAAAGACTGCATTATTGATGTTGTGTTCAGAACCCAGATTCCATCGTCCTATTACAATCCCAGGTTATCTGGCCCCAAATATGGAAAGAGTACATTTACCAAATCCTCAAACAGTTTGAAGATTGTTTATTCCTGCCTTGATTCCAAAAAGGGTTTGAGGAAAATTAAGGAATTATTTCTTTTGTAGAAGGACAGTAAATAACAAATATTAAAAGATAACATTTGACTGATCTCCCAAGATTAAATAAATAATATCAGCACTGCTAGCTATTGACAGAGCATGACTCTGCCCCCACTCCATGCGTTATCAATATGTGTTTTCTGTCTTAATAGCTAGCTTAACATTTATAAAATGAAATGGGAAACAGACTAAGTCCATAAATCCAGGTGAACCAAATGAATTCCTTGGAGGGAGTGCAGTCCACTTGTAAATAATTCTCATTTACATCTTGTAACTTGGAAAGGCTGAAACCCACAATCATTAAAATGACATTTCCTGTATTTTTATCATTTTAGTAGGAATGTCAGTAATCACCATATTAAAGGTCTCTGGGGAAGAAAGTAAGTAGGAGGATTGACGGATCCTAAAATATTCAGGAAGCATAAATCCTAAATGCAGTTTTATATCTTTGGATTTGCTATGGAGAATATTTTTTGGAAAACTCAAAGTTTCATGTTCACTTATTTTGAGAAATTTGACATGCCTCTCACTACATTTATAAAATTTAACTAATGTTAAAAAAAAAAAAAACCCAAAGACATTTGTTGAGTAGGGCAGCTAATTTCTCTCTCTAAAACAAAACAAAAAAATCCATTGATTGTTAAGCACAGTTTTACGTTCAGTAAACAGCAAACTCTCTTAATGTTCTTATTATTAGATATTAGGCAGTCAGTAAATGTCTGTTCACTGAATAAACAGTTTTTCCACACTAAAATTTCCAAAGCACTTCCCTGATTATATTGGTCCTTGCTCAGAAATCTTATGTGGCTCCCTCTTGTTTAGAGCTATACTGGCCAAAAGCCACATGTGGTTATGAGCTCTTGGAATATGGCTCGTCTAAATTGAGGTGTATTGTAAATGTAAAACACACGCTAGAATTTGAAGATTTAGTCTAAGAAAAAGAATGTAAAATAGTTTAGTATACGTTATATCATCAACTGAAATATTATATATATATTCAATTAAATAACACGCTTTATTTTGTGTTTTCTTGTTTACTTTCTGTTTTAAATATGCCTACTAGATAGTTTAAAACTACTTTCATGGCTTGAATTTGTGGCTCACAATCTATTTCCATTTGCTGGTATAAAGATGAGATTTTTTTTTTTCTTTCTTTGTACTTAACTTCCAAAGCTTATTTCCTACTATGGTTTCCCTTTTGCTTTTCTCTTGCTGTTCCCTCCTGTTAGAATGCTGTTCCTTGTAAAGAATTACCACTCTTTGGGATTTAGCTAAAATTCTCCCTTCTTTAGGAAGATTGTTTCTCCCAGCCAGAAGCACTTTTTCCCTTCTAAACTCCTAAACCCTATTATTTATAGCTTTTTTAAGGCCTTAATCAATATCTGTCTGTATTATAGGTGTTTGCTCATATGTAGTATTTCCCCACTAAGCCCTGAGCTTGATGGAAAGGGGCATTTTTAGTTCTGCTTTGAATCCCTCAGACTGGGTGAAGACATCAGTGTGTCTATCAGCCAGAAACCACACTAGTTGTTTTAACAGAAATTATTGAATACAGGGAACTGTTTAAACAGGTGTGGGAGGCTGAAGAAGTGACAAAAGGAACACCAAGGTAATGTAGGGTTAGCAGCTGCCAGAACAGCACCCACCCTGAGGTGCCAGGATCCCAGGGAAATGGCGCAATGGCCAGGAGCTAGGTAGGGGCTGGGAGAAGGATCTGGTGGAGATGGAACTCAGATCTCTGAAGAGGCTGCTCCCAGGCTGGTGCTTGGGTGAGGGGCCTCACGGAACTGGTGCTTCAGCCTCTAATGAGGAAATGCTGCCTGCTGGAGTTGGTGCCTCTGAGGACGTGTGATGAGACTGGCTCTAGGAGTGTGGAAATATCTGGAGAAGGTAACTGCTACTCATTCCAACTTCTACTTCTACGTGAGGAGCCACTGCAGCAGTGACACTAATAAAAATAGTGGAAAAATACAAGGGTGCAAGATTCTCTCCCTCTTCCTGCCTTCTGGCTTCCTCAAGGGCCCTGTATTGATGGACCTTAATAGGTATCAACTGAGAATGAATAAATGTGGATTCCCAGCATCCTGGTTTTTGTCACCCTGAGTGTGGGCTGAACCTAATGACTTGCTAGAATATGGCAAAAGTGAAAAGATTTCATTTCTGTGTGACTTCCATCTCGCTGATATTCTCCGTCTATTGTCTTCTTGGTGTTTGTGTGTTGATGAAGCAAACTGCCGTTGGGAGAAATCCAGATTTTAAGTAACTGAGGATGGTTTCCAGCCAAGAGCAGGTGATGACCTAAGGTCTGTAGTTCAATAGCCTATGAAGAACAGAATCCTGTCAAATAACACTGACTGAGCTGGGAAGTGGATTCTTCCCCTGTTGAACCTCGAGATGAGACCACAGACCCTGAGCTGACACATTGTAGCTTATGAGAGACTACGAAGCAAGGGATATAGCTAAGCTATGTCTGGATTTTTGGTCCACAAAAATTGGGAGATAATGGGTGTGTGTTGTTTAAAATGGCTAAATCTTGGAGTAATTTGTTACGTGGCAATAGCTAACTAATACATAGCTCTAAAATCACAGACCAAGATATAGGGAAGATGGATTTAAAAATAAGAAATAATAGCTTACTAATTGGCAAAGCTAGTATCTAGAATATGTATGTATATCATCTATCAAGATATCTATTTCTATCTATCATCCATCTATATTTCCTATGAATTAATGAGTAGTAAGTACCAACAACTCAATAGGAAAATAGACAAAAGATTGAACAACCTCTTAACAAAACAGGAAACATATGACCAATTAGTATATGGCAAGACCCCAATATGATTAGTAATCAGACAAGTGAAAATTGAAAACAAATGACCATAATCAGAAAAATGAATAAATTGTACTAATTCATATAATGGAATAATAAATGACACCAAAATGAATGCATCTTAGAAATATAAGACTGAGCAAAAGAAGCAAGCCACAGATAACTGCATACAGTATAATTCCTTGTACATAATATTCAAATCAGGCAAACCTAAACAAATAATGTTTAGAGATACTTCCATATACAGTAGAAGTACTAAATACAGCAAGGAAATGATTATTGCATAAGTAATGGAGGTGAAGTAAATGTGATCTGGGAAGACCCATAGAGAGCTTTTAATTTCTTTGTTTTTTTAAAATGTTTATTTATTTTTGACAGAGAGAGAGAGACAGAGCATGAGCGGGGGAGGGGCAGAGAGAGAGGGAGACACAGAATCCGAAGCAGGCTCCAGGCTCTGAGCTGTCAGCACAGAGCCCGACGCGGGGCTTGAACCCACAGACCGTGAGATCATGAACTGAGCTGAAGTCGGATGCTCAACCGACTGAGCCACCCAGGCGCCCCAAGAGCTCTTAATTTCTAACCTGGGTGATACAATGTGGAAATTCACATAAGTATAATTCTTTTATTTACTTTTATTACTTTAATTTTTTAAGTTTATTTATTTTGAGAAAGAAAGAGAGAGAGAGAGAGAGAGAGAGAGAGAGAGAATTCCAAGCAAGCTCCACTCTCAGTGCAGAGCCTGATGCAGGGCTCGAGCTCATGAATCACGAGATCATGACATGAGCCAAAATCAAGAGTCGGGCGCTTAACCGACTGAGCCACCCAGGTGCCCCAGTATAATTCTTTTCAATATAAGATTAATTTTATACATTTCATTTCCAAAAACTCTGAGGCTCAGCAATTCCTTTAGTATCACTTTAGTTCCCTCTTTTACTATTAAATTTGAGGAAATTAAATAAAACTTTACATACACATGAAAATACCCTGTGATCTGGCTGTCATTCCTCCATCCACCTATCCATCCATTTATCTTTGGCAAGTATCTAAAAGAATGCTCACCAACCTTTTCTGATTAGCATAAAATTATTTTAGTACAATTGAAAACGTGGCATTAGTACATTGATCAAGAGTAACATTAAACATAAAGTTTATGTTTGGATATCATGATTGCAAGTTGTAGTCATAAAGTATTTTAATAGTCACAGTTGAAGGGGTTAGAAAATGTTGAGAAAATTTGAATTCACACACACTGGTAATGGAAATTATAGTACTTTTCAACCACACACTTTCAGTCTCCGGATGTTCTTTCTGTGGTTAGACAGTGATAGCAGAAGTAACTTCAGTCCTTAATCTTTTGGAAAATTGGGTTTATTTACATACATGGGAACAGGTAGGTAAATCTCCAAGTTTGGTTTTTTAAAAGACAGTTCCAAGATAACTGAAAAATGCTTTTAAAAAGTGGAATTTGAGGGGCTCCTGGGTGGCTCAGGCAGTTAATCATCCGTCTTTAGCACAGGTCATGATCTCACGGTCCCTGAGTTTTGGCCCCACATCATGCTCTCTGCTGCCAGTGCAGAGCTTGCTTTGGATCCTCTGTCCCACTCTGTCTGCCCCTCCTCCCCCCCTCAAAACTAAATAAACATTTTAAAAAGTGGAATTTGAATCAAATATTTGTGAAAGTACTTCTTTGGACACCCAGGGTTGGCAGGGGGCACTACTTGAAAACTATTTTACTGGGCGTTGTGTCAGATTTTGCTCTCTACTTTTTTTTTTTTCAACGTTTATTTATTTTTGGGACAGAGAGAGACAGAGCATGAACGGGGGAGGGGCAGAGAGAGAGGGAGACACAGAATCGGAAACAGGCTCCAGGCTCTGAGCGATCAGCCCAGAGCCTGACGCGGGGCTCGAACTCCCGGACCGCGAGATCGTGACCTGGCTGAAGTCGGACGCTTAACCAACTGCGCCACCCAGGCGCCCCAGTCTCTACTTTAAAAGAGTGGTTTAGCAATATGTTTGTGAAGTTTATCAATAGAGAACAGCAAATTTAGATTAAAGTAGATGCCCTGCATTTTTCTCTGGGCAATTAAATTAGTAGTTAATAATTTAAACCACTCAGTGAAAAATTCAAGCTGTTAATATAGGCATGGAAAACTCCCCAAATTTTAACAGCGATGATTTTTACATGATAGCAATTCGGGTGATCTGTTGCTTTACCTTTCAAGTTTTCTACTTTGCTTGAAATGTATGTAACAAGCATGCTTAAGTTTTACAGAAACAACGATGCAAAAACAAAGAAAAAAAGTGTTTTCATTCATTGCCTCAGTGAAACCTCTGGACAACCATATGAAATCAGTGCTAGATAAGCTGACTTGCCCAACGTCACACATTTAGAAACTGGCAGAATCAGAGGGCAGATCTGGGATTTCTTTGGATATCGGAACTCTCGTGCCAGCATTATATAGTTTGATGTCCTGCCCGTAGTCGTTTCTCACGAGCAGCTCAGAGCCCTTCCACGCCCCAAAGTCTCGGCTATAAGGCAGGGGCTCTGTTAATGACCGCAGTGATTCTCTGTGACTACAATCATTCGCTTTTACCTTGATGCGTGCGGCACACTCCATAAACATTTAAGGCTCTGGCCAAGCACACGCGCGCCAATTACTTCTCTGTCTGATCATTCCTTCCATTCCATCATGCGGGGACGGTGCCCTGTGAAGCCTGCGGCACAGCCCTCCCCATGAATGATGTAATGGAAGCAGGGCACACCAGCCTTCCTTCTCATTTGACTTGAATAAACTTCTCTCTCCCCTCCATCCCTTGCAGGTGTCTCAACTCTCGCAAGTGAAATCAGATTTTCCATGTTTGGACCGAATTTCTCAAGTTTCCCTACTGGCAGGGGGTAAACCTGTAATTAGTTCACGTGTGCCAGCTAATTAGGTAAGAAATTATTTTGCTCGGAATGGCACGCAAACCTTCACTGGGGTCAGTCCAACTGTATTTGAGTCAGAAACCGCCTGTTCATGTCCCTGCTCTCCTGACAAAGTGATGAGATGATAGATTTACTTTAGAAAGAAGAAACAAATGGAGAAAATGATTTGTCCTATGATTCAAAGCACCCTCAGGCAAAGCTGTGCAGAGGCCAGGCTTTTCCCAGGACACTACCGTATACACTCCATGCCCTCCCCTGCAGACTTTTCTCTTACACGGGAAGTTCTCTCTTGATTTTTTTTTTTTTTTTTTTTGCTCCAAAGCTTCTCTTAGAAAATGACGAATCAACTTATTGACTCCAAGGAGACAAATGACTATTTCTCACGGTGATATCTTTCCTTCATCATAGGCTAAATTTGTGAGCCAAATGGATACTTATCTAATGATGATTTCAGATTTGAATGACATTTATAAAACAAAGTTAATGTCTAGGTAACTGTTTGTCAGTTTCATGTGTTTCCTTCTTATCCATTTCTACACGAAGGACAAGAACATTCCACTTGCTTTCTTACATGGGATACATTTGGACAAATGTTTTTACAGGAACTCTAAGTTGGCTTAACTGACCGTAGATTTGGTTAATTTTGTCTCTGTCCTTATGAAGAATGAATTCATCACATGTGCATACAGTTGTCTAAACAACCACAGACCGTTACCTTTGGAGGTGTTCTTCATGTTCATCTGGCTCTACCTCCTTATCTTAGAGAGGAAGAAACATCCCGAAAGGCAAATGTGACAGGCCCCAGAATACAGCTGGTTGGTGGTGCAACAGGGATTAGAACTCAGTTCAGCCATTGAACAGTGAAAACAAGGAGATGGACACACCTTACAGTATAGGAAGGGAGGCTCCATGTGTGCTCAGCCTGAGCTCTTCAGTAATGAGCCAAAGGAGTGGATCCCCTTCCAGAGGGGAGCTTGATGTCTTCAATAATTCAAAAGATTATTTTGTATCTTTTTTAGAAGTCTGACCCTTATATGGAGCATCTAACACTAAAAACGAAGTAATGCATGTATTTAAAATTTGCAGTGATGCTGGGCTCCAGCCAATGTTGAAAGAAACAGCGGTGTCATTTATTGTGTCCAAAGGGTCATGTATCAGAGACAACCACTCTGTGTGTGTGTGTGTGTGTGTGTGTGTGTGTGTTTCTCTAGTGCAAATAGAAGTATATCCTCAGGCACACAAAGCTGATCTTGGAACCCTACGATTTCACTACACAATGAAGATTTCCAGAAAAACAGTGACTTTCCTTTGCAAAAAATATTCCTTCCACTGGGTTCATGTTTTGGGGGCTCCTGAAAGAACAGAGAAGGGTAAACTTCTTTCACACAGCTTTTATTTATATAGGTCTTTGCTGTTTGGGAAGTATTATCACATGCTATCTTGTTTGGAGTATGAAAGAAAATCACGCACACTAAAGCTATTGAGATGAGCTCTTTATTCCAAAATGTTTGGTAGATTCGAGACATCTACGTTTTCCTAAAATCTCCTGCATGAATAAACTTGTAGCAGGCTGACAGAGTTCTGGCTCGTTTCTCTGATCTGTGGCCATTTCTTACGTTATTGAGGGTAATACTCTGTGATTGGGAACTGGCTGTAAGTGGTGGTAAGTGTAAGCCTTGTTTTCCTATTACGGGAAGCCTTTTCCTGGGAGTTTCAGAACTTCTGCTACTAAAAAAAATCTGCAACGTCTCCCACCTAAGTTATGTAAAATGCATTAATAATTTTAGGAAGGCATAAACATTTTAAAAGTTAATATTAAAATTGGAATAATAGGAGCTAGCACTGATGTGTTAGTCAATGCCCATGCAAAAGTGCCCTTGAGATTTAAGCTCTTGGCAATGGAATGCAGTGAGGGTCTTTGCCTGGTCGGAGTCAATGACACGGGTTAAGGGTGCCAGGGATCCTGGCAGTTCCTTGCACTGAGGGTGACAATTGTTATTAGCAAAAGTGATTTGCAGAAAGTTCTCTCCTTCACAGGAAGAACAGAGAACGGATGTGGGTGGGGAGTGGGTCACAAAGACTGAGTTCTGGAATTCATTCTCCTTAAAAATAGGTCAATTCTGTTTTTCCTAGGAAGTCCCCTGGGCAAAGACCCCATCTCCTGCACTCTTTCGAATATAAATTGACCCTGACAGTGAAACAACCTCCAACTTTTGCAACTCCCTTTGGGGAAGAGCTTTAAATACAAGTTCAGAAATGACCTTGGTGCTCTGGGGAGCTTGGGCTCAAGGTTGTAACCTTCCTTAGGCCCTGGGGCTTAGAAATCCAGAGGCCTAAAGACCCAAGAAAGTAGGCTCACTGGCTTGCATTTCCTTTCCTAAAAGGGTTGAAAGTAAACACTTTCCTGCATCCTGCAGAGCCTTTTCCTTCCCTGGGCCTAGTGTTTCACATACCTGATGATATCCAGACAGTGCTAACCTCTGGACTCCATGAAAAGCCTTTTAACTAATCATTCCACCCATAATAGTCAAGCTGTCCAGAAGATGCGGATTGAACTGATGTGAATAACTTTGGTTTTGGTTACTTTGAAAACTTTTTTTGTTGCTGTTCCTTTGAGGAAAATGAGCTCTTTTAAAAAGATTTTCCTTTATTGTTGAGAATTATGGGCATGGGGAAGAAAAAGAAATAATTCATACTTAACGCTGATGAAGGAACATGCTAAGAATCTCAGAAACAAGAATGTACTGTTGGAAAATTTTACTTAATAGATGCAAATTGTCTTCTTATAACAGAAACTTGCCTCACTCCACACTTCACAGTTGTGGTTAAAAGACACACTATGTTCAAATTTGATTATTTACAGAGTCAAAGGACACATGTCAAATTCAGATTGGTCAAAGGCCCTTCTGTTTGTGTTTTTAAACCAGATCAAAGAGGTCCTTTATTTAAAACAATGACTGTAATGCTCAGCTTGCATCCAGACACCAGGGATCCAGCCTCTTGGAAAGGGAGAAAGAAATGGTCTCTAAATCCTCTGGTCTGCTTCTCAGGCTTTTTTTCCAGATAAAGGGAGACTCCTTTGCAAGGTTCTGACAGCCAGTGAGGTTAGGGCTATTCTCCAGGGCTGGTTCAAAGGGGGATTTGGGATGGGTGAGAGAATGTCTTCTGAGCTCACCCCTTTTCTTTGGCCTGGGTCTATATATAGAAGAGAATCTGCATACATATAGAAGCTAAGAGAAATTGCTAGAATGCTTCTTTTTTTGAACTTTATTTATTTTGAGAGAAAGAGAGAGAGAGAGAGCACAAGCCAGGGAAGGGCAGAGACAGAGGGACAGAGAGAATCCCAAGCAGGCTCTTGCTGTCAGCATAGAGCCCAACGTGGGCTCAATCTCATGAACTGTGAGATCATGACCTGAGCCGAAGCCAAAAGTTGGACACTTAACTGACTGAGCCACAGAGGTGCCCCACTAAAATGCTTATTTAAACAGTTACCTTCGCTACAATCCAATGGATTGTATTAAGACCCTTTATATACGAATCAGTTTGAAGGCCATAATCCTTGCCTTAAACGTCTTAATATCTAAATATATGATACTAGCAGAGTCTGAAACAGAGGTAAAAAAAAAGAAAATATACAGAAACCTACAAAATGAGTTTAGCAATGTGATGCTCATGGATGAATTTTAGTGAAAGTCATGGTAAAGGCCTAACTAACATATCTAACTTAGGGATTCTTGGATTTAAGGGAAGGGAGGTGTATTTACCTCTCCCACACCTTCTAGTAGAAATACTGAAAAGGATTCTGGAATTCATTCCTAGGCCCTTCGGGTACCAGGGTTCATTCACTTATTCAATTTGACAATATTGATGGAACACTTGTTAGGTCCCGGCTCTGTTCTAGGTACCTGTGAACCAAACAAACTTAATTCCCTACACTCATGGAACTTATACTCCAGTGAATATGGTGGGCCAGATAATAAAATAAATGTGTAAGCTCTGTCATATGTTGGAAGAGGACAAACACCACGAAGAAAATAGAGTGAGAAAATGGGAATGGGGAGTGCAAGAGTGTGGGGGGCAGAATGTGCCAGGGCCGTCCTCATTGAGAGGGTGACAGTGGAGCAAAGACTTGAAGGAAGTGGGGAAATTAGCCATGCAGATATCTAGGCATTTTAGGAGGAAGGAAAAGCTAGTGCAAGGGACCCAAAGTGGAAGCAAACTGAAATATTTGAGGAGTAGAGGAGGAAGAAGAATACTAAGGTTGGAGACATAATGGGGGGGGGGCACCATAAAGGGCTTTGGAGACCACAGTGAGAATGTTGACCCTGAAGAACATTTCACTTTGAGTGAAATAGGGCAAGACTGTCATGGGGCAAGAGGAAGCAACAAAACCAGTAAGGAACCTATTGTAATCATCAAGACAAGCAATGACGGTGGCTGGGACCATTGTGGAAGCAGTGGAGGTGGTGATAAGTAGTTATAGTCTCAGTAGTTTGAAGGTAGAGAGATTTCCTGAGCAAATGGATATGTGGTATCAGCAGGGTTAGATCTAGGATTTAAAGGGTCAGAATTTATACAATTAGAGGGCAGAGACTGGCAGATGTTTACTTATCACTCTCTTCTTCTTGAGTACACAGAAAGACTTTGTTTCCCAACCCGCCTTGCAGTTATATTGGACCATGTGACTGAGTTACGGCCAATGGGATATGAGCTGAAGTGATATGGTCATCAAGCCCTTGAGATTTAGGGATTTATTAGTTATTGCAGAATAGTATAATGTTATCCTTTCTGATATAGCCTAAATCTGAAAATATGTGAACACAATCCAATAAGGAGGAAATGTATATGCATGTTGGTATGCATAATATCTACATCTCCATAACCTGAGTTGTTCATGACCAACGTGGAGAGATATCTTTGATGCTAGCAACCTGGTGTCCTGCCAATACTTCCCGACTGGGTCCCTGGAGAGCATGAAAAAGTAAATATTAAAGCCAAAAGAACAAAGGTATTTTATAATTATGTAAAGTTTATGTAATTAAAGTTGACCTATAATGCTCAAACTTTCGGAAGTAGAAGTTTTTCTTAGTCTGGAAATTCAAGAATGGAGGTATAGGATCAGTAATGAGAGAGAGTAGAGCATGCGGCTTGAGTGCAGGCAGGCAGGGAGAGAGGTAATAGTTAACTCTGAGCAAGCATGTCAGCCACTCCAAGAAGTGGAGGAGTCTGAAGGGTTTGGGATCTTGATTCTGCCATGCTCATAGCCACCTGTGCGAGACAGTGGCCATAGGCGAGTCCTTAAGCATAAATTAAGGACCATGTCCTTAATGTCCTAAGGACCATGTCCTTAATGTAGTCACCATGAAGGTTCCATAGGACTCCACAGCTTAAATGGGCACAGGTAATTGGTTCATGGAACGATCACATGATCTAAAAGAGTTCTAGCACAGTGAGCAGGAACTTTGGAATTAGGTCACCAGCTTAATTATCTTATTAGCTTTAAGTCTTCGTTTCACTTTCTGTAAAAGGAGATTAATACTTAGCACATTATCTGGCCCATGGTACACGATCAATAATTATAGCTATTGTTATTATCATCATCTTCTGCATCATTATTGTCATTTTGCATATATTGACAGCTGGAAATATCGATGCGAGAGGTCTGTCCCATGGAGTGTTGATGAGGGGTTGTGATATACTAGGAAACTAGCGCAGTGGACTGATCAATAAAGTCCTATGCTAATCACCCTGCAATTGATGGAAGAGCACAACTGGGTATTGGGTGGACTTTGAGCTGTGAACTCTATTTCAGTCTTTATAAGGTCCAGAAGCAAGGCTGTGGTGTAGCTCCTTCAGCTCTAGCTGAGGTTTCTATCTTTCTCATTTCCGGGTATAACTCTACAGTATCTTCTCCCACCATTATTTGTTTCACTCCATGGGGATCTCTGAACTGATCTGTTCTGCCAGTCTTTGGCTATGAAGAATTCCTTTTACTGCTCTGGAGCTGTTTCCTCACATATAAAGTTAGAGCATTATTCCTTACCCATTCCACTGGCATTGACTGATGGGACCGGCATATCGTTAGAGAGAGACAGAACCTTGTAAACTCAGGGTGTTTTCTGGGTTCGATGACACCACACTGACACATGTATACTTTGCAATCATCGGTGATCATATAACTGAGAAGACATCTGATGAGGAGCCCAATCTATGACTAAGGCTAACTCAGCCTTTCTGTGATCCTCAAAATGGCCAGCTCTCAGAGATGATCTCTAAAGTCTTACTCCTGACTTGCAAAGAAACCTAACTTGTCTTACAGATATAACCATGTGGAGCAGGATGTCTCCTGAATATGAGATTCTTCACATGAACTCAGCAGAGAAAAGTCAAATGATTACAAGAATGGCATTGCAGTAACAGGAAAGGAAAGACACTTGGGAGGAGTTAGATTGTTTAAAACATTCGTATTTGCGCTTATGTAAGGAGAAACTGCCTTTGGGTAATATTCTCCACTCACTGCAAAGTCCCTCCTCTTGACCACAAAGAGCCATTATATTAAGGATGCAGTAAATCATGGTTTCTGAGGAACACCAGTCTCTTTCCTCTCCTGAAGCTACCATTTGATACCTGCCCGATCTAGGTTCTCTGCCCCAGATCTTTCAGACTGTGTAATATCCATGGCTCCTGGATTTGCATGATTTCTTCTCCATGCCTCTCCTTCCGGGCACCAGGGAGATCTCCAGTTCGGTAGAGCTCTGAGGGATTTCATGGTCTCTGATAAAAATCATTCGAAGGATTCCTCTATTTTGATTTCTTCTTTCTGGCTCAGAGTAGATGACTGTCTAAATTTGGAAAATGCGGGGGGTGTCTATTTTTAATAGTGATTAGAAGGAGGTAAATGCTGGATGCCCACAGTCCAGAATCAAGCCTGTTACTCCTAAGGTAAAATGAATGGAATATAATCCACATGGCTTTAAGTGGGTCAATGGAGGCATTTAAAAAAATGATAAAATAATAGCAAATGAACTAGAAATGTTAAAATGAAAAATAATAGAATAGAATAAAATAAGAAAGTACTACACAGTAGTGATAAATATTAATGATTTCTTCTGAGATGGTCTTATGTTGGTATGCGGGGTCATCCTGGGGTGTTTAGGAAAGTTGTCCTTCAATGCTTTGACTCCCACTTACTATTTATACAGTCAATAAACTTTTACTATGTTGTCCTGTCTCCCCAGTTCTCCTGGTTTTCGGTTAATTCTATTTTGTCAAAACATGTAATGCTTACATACAATTTTTCCATTCTTTTTCTCCATCTTTGTCTTGTCAGCTCTAATCAATATATTCTGTTCTTTTTTAAAAAGTTTATTTATTTATTTTGGTCGGGGGGGGGGTGGCAAAGAGAAGAGAGAGAGAATCCCTCTCTGTCATCAAGGAGCCTGATGTGGGGCTCGAACCCACAAACCACGACACCATGATCGGAGCAGAAGTCAAAATCGGCTGCTTAACCGGCTGAGCAACCCAGGCTCCCCAAATGTATTCTGTTCTTAGCACTAGACTTTTTGCTGGTTTCTCCAGCCATCTCTTAGTTGGAAGACACTTATGTGTTAGTAGCTTTGTTAGGAAGGGGCTATGAGCACTGTGTCCCCTGACTCGTTGCAGATGAAAACCTTTTGTCTGTACCATTGATGCTTGAAGGAAAGCTTGCATAGATAGATACAAGATCATTCCACTTAGGCTTTCTCACCTTGGGTTTCCAAATATGTTGCTGCAGCCTCGTCTTGTATACATGTGATGCCAAGAATTCTGAGACGCACTGGTTTTCTGTCTTTTGTAGATGATGTGGCCTTTTCTGCCTGAGGATTTTTTTTAAGTCATAAATATTTTACAAAAATATGTTTTATCATTGATAATTATACACATTGTAGGCATTTTCAATACGTATATCCAAGTCTTTTATTTTTAGAACGCTGTTTTGGATATGATTTTAAGTATGACCAAATGAAGTACATGTTGGATCCTTGTATTTTTCTCTAGTTTTTTTCTTTTTGTCTTTATGCAGTTTCTAAGCCATTTCTCTCTTCAGCGTCTCTGTCTCTGACTACATTTTCATCCAAATGTCTTTTTCCTTGGGAATCTTATAAATTAGCATTCATTTCTGAGACGAATTTTTTTAAAGTATATTTTTTTTTATTTTCAGAGAGAGAACTCATGTGCAGGGGAGGGGCCGAGAAAGAAGGAGAGAAGGAGAGTCCCAAGCAGTCTCCACACTGTCAATGCAGAGTCCGATGCAGGGCTCAAACTCACGAACCGTGAGGTCATGACCTGTGCTGAAATCAAGAGTTTCACATCCCTCTGTTGTCCATTTCTTCACTGAGTTTCAAATCTCTGATTTGAGATATTCCTTTATTAAACATACTATTAAAAATAGTTGGTTTTTTATTAAATGTTTTTTAATGTTTATTTTTGAGAGAGAGAAACACACACACAGCATGAGTGGGGAAGGAACAGAGAGACAGACAGACACAGCAGGCTCCAGGCTCTGACCTGTCAGCACAGAGCCCAACACGGAGCTTGAACTCACAAACCACAAACCTCATGACCTGAGCCGAAGTCAGACGCTTAACCGACTGAGTCACCCAGGCGCCGCCCAAAATAGTTGTTTAGTATTTAACTTGTGTTGGGATGTAATGTTAATTTTTTAATACTTTTCCTGGTTAGCAATTATACATGTTCGTAGTGGGCAGGGGAGAGGGAACCGGGTGGTTTACTAAGTTTCTTAGTCTAAGCCTGTTGGTACAGCAAGGTGGTAATTCTTTAATAAATGACGCCTTTTGGGGTAAGGGGGTGGGACATTTGTTGTGTGTCCGTTTTTAAGTTTTCTTTTCCAGCAATTGCTCCTTCTTATCCTTCACCACCATGCACCCAAGGGCTACCATGACCATCCAAGTCTCCCTATCTCCCAGAATCTATGCCTTTCCAAGACCACCCTATCTGGTCATGCACTGTTGTAAGCACTCTTTTTTTCAGATTCTTGGTAACCACAACTCTGCTTTGACACCAGTGATCCGGTCTGTTTTCACTATTTTCCATTCAGGGTGACTCTTTTTTTTTTTTATTTTTTTTTATTTTTTTATTTTTGAGAGACAGAGAGAGACAGAGCATGAGCAGGGGAGGGGCAGAGAGAGAGGGAGACACAGAATCCGAAACAGGCTCCAGGCTCCAAGCTGTCAGCACAGAGCCCCACGCGGGGCCCAAACCCACGAACCGTGAGATCATGACCTGAGCCAAAGTCGGACGCTCAACTGACTGAGCCACCCAGGCGCCTCCAGGGTTACTCTTTTGGGGGGTGATTACATCTATCTTCTGCCTTATTATTTTTTTTGTCTGTGTATGCACTGAATGTTTGTGTCCTCCCCAAATTTGTATGTTGAAATCCTCCAAATCCCCTCCAATGTGGTGGTATTTGGAGGTGGGGCCTCTGGAAGGTGATTAGGTCCCCAGGGTGGAGCCTTCATGAATGGGATGAGTGTCCCTTTGGAGGAGACATCTGAGAGCTCCCTTGCCCCTTCCTCCGCATGAGGACACCCGCGTCCTGAACCAAGGAGCAGGCGGCCATCTGCAAACCAGGAAGTGGGCCGCATCAGATGCCAAGTCTGCTGGTGCCCTGATCGTGGACTTCCCAGCCTCCAGAACTGCGGAAAATAAATTTCTGTTGCTATAACCCACCCAGTCTATGGCATTTTGTTACAACAGCCCACATGGACTCAGACACTTCATGCTCTCCTGTCTGCAGGAGTCCTTGCAGTCAGTCCCTGCCTGCCTCTCCCTTCCAGTGTGGGCTTCAGAAGCAAGCTCGTAGGGCCCGGAGTGTCTATTTCTCCATTTTCGTGAAAGTAAAGTTTGTAATAGCCTTGGTCTTAGGGCATGGCCGAGAAGTGAGTATAGGTAACTTGACTGACTTGTCTCCTTTTTGAGCTTTATGATTTTTTAGTGCCATAAGAATTGGTTTTAGAGAGCCTCCATTATCCCATGGGAACTTGGCAGCCCAAGATGGCCTTGGTTCTGGAGGTCTTTATTAAACTGGGAAAAGGCAGGGGCGGCTGGGTGGCTCAGTCAGTTAAGCCTCTGACTTTGGCTTAGGTCATGATCTTATGGTCCGTGGGCTCAAGCCCTGGGTCAGGATCTGTGATGACAGCTCAGAGCCTGGAACCTGCTTTGGATTCTGTGTCTCCCTCCCTCTCTGCCCCTGCCCTGCTTGCACTCTGTCTCTCTCTCAAAAATAAATAAAAGGCAGGGGCACCTGGGTGGCTCAGTCGGTTAAGCCTCTGACTTTGGCTCAAGTTATGATCTCATAGTTCATGAGTTCGAGCCCCACGTTGGGCTCAGTGCTGTGAGCGAAAGCCTGCTTTGGATCCTCTGTCTCCCTCTCTCTTTGCCCCTCCCCTGCTAGTGTGAGTTTTCATATGGGTGCAAACACACCCTACCTCTCTCAAAAATAATAAACATTAAAAAAGATAAATTGGGAAAAGGCAGAGAGTAATGGATGCCTTTATTTAGCACCTACTATGTCTGTCACTTAATACCACATTGCCAAATGTCTTGAGTACAATCTGGTCCATGGTGGATTAAAGTACGACAGGTGATTTATATATGTATTACATCTGATCCCATGGTGGGTACTATTCTAACCGGTAGACAGAGGAGGAAACAAGGCTAAGGAAAGGTGAATAATTACCTCTCGGTTATACAGCTACTAAATAGCAGAGGCAGAGTCTGAGCCCAGGTCCGTCTGACCCACACTGCACATTCTTTCCTTCTTACTAGGCTGTCTTGGGAGGCCTTAGTAAAGGCATGCTGAATGAAAATTAGGAGGAGAGTCCTGGGAGTGCAGAAAAAGGAGCAGATGAAAGGAGCAAGAGTTTTCAAGAAAGCAACACAGATCAAATCAATTGGGAGGCAATTTCCCTTTTCTTCCTCTTCACAGCTTGATTATGCCAGGAAAGGGGACTCTGAAGAAAGGGTAAAGTTGCTGCGTTATATGTTGATGGGGTCCCATATAATCTCATTTAAAGTCTTTAAACTCCTAGATGGCTTCATCACATATGCCCCGAAGGCACAATCATTCTTATGAAGACCAAATCAAAGGTAGAGCAAGAGGGAGAGGAACAAAGACTCTAGATGCAGAAAGTTATCAGAAGGCGCCTCAAACTGGAACCCAAAAGTTGTAACTGCAGGGTCTTGTCTTTGCTACACGCTTTACAGTATACAAAACACTTTCCCGTAAGTCATTGCTAGCAATCCACCTCTGAAAGACGTGGGACAAATGTAAATACAGGAAGCCTATGGGGTGCCAAGGTGGCTCAGTTGGTTAAGTGTCTGCCTCCTGGTTTTGGCTCAGGTCGTGATCTCACAGTTTGTGAAATTGAGGCCCGCGTGGGGCTCGAGCCTGCTTGGGATTCTTTCTCTCTGTGCATCTCTCTCTGCCCCTTCCCCACGCATGCTCTCTCTCTCAAAATAAATAAGTTAACATTAAAAAAAATGTATAGGGAGACTAAAGCTTAGAGAAGTTAGGCGACTTACCTGAAGGTCACCGAGTAGAAAGTAACGATGGGGCTAGAATTTTTATATTCCGATCCTTTGAGGGCTTTTCCCGCAGATACATATTCAAATTCAGAGTGACATGAGCAATGAAGGATCTATCATCACTTTAGTAACAAACTTGATTTTTCAAAAATTTGATGCTTTTATTTGACTCTGTCTTGCGGATGAACGATCTTTTCTCTTGCTTGAGAGACACTCGATCCCTCTTTGCACTTTGTAAGATTAATCCCAGCTCCTGAAATGAGACAAAAAGTACTTTCTACAAGAATAACAATAAATAGATTAACCTTATTTTCACTCTTGAAGCTGATGTCAATTTGATCTGATTTGTTCATTTTATTATGAACATTGTGATCTCCAGGATAATGAAGAGAGCAAATCATAAAAAGTTTTCTGATTCATGGCCATCTGGGTACGAATCCAACTGTTTGCCTCCAATATAGAGATCAGCCACTTTTCTAGAGCACAAGACTCTGCAGGTCAAATAAGGGTCATAATAATAGCACTGAGTGGTGTATTTCTGTGACTTTTGCCTACAGCTGCTATTGTAGAACTTTCACCTGCCGTTGTAAGTCCCCACGCCTGTATTCCATATAATTTTGAGAATATCTTTGATGCACCCACAAATGCATCCGTTGAGCTGTCACATAGAAGTCACCATTTTCTTTTCGCTTTTCTGAAATCTACGCTTAAGGCCTCTGAGACTTGTCAAGCAGGCAATATCTCCTAGGGGCACTAGACTTTGGGTGCTAGACAACAGTGTCACGACTCTTGGTGATACTTAATGGGTATCTGAGTTTGGGTGACTGATACTTGCTATCCAGGGCACTGATGTCTGTCTGTCCAAAGGGGTTGCCAAGAGCTCCAAAGAGTACAAGCCCATGGTGGCTGAGTCTCTTTCTCTGAACTTCATACTACAAGATTCCAAAGCAGACTTCCTGATGCTTCCAACCTCTTCTAGACACTCAAGTGATGCAGTTCTTTCTGTTGTCACTCCTGGAGGGCCCAGAAATGAGTCCTTGGGGAGTGGGCCAGACACCTACCCATGTGGGCTTTAATCACCCCTCCTCCCCGCTGGGGAGACACTGCTCTCACCCACGCCCTCTCTTTCTCCATGGTCACTTCTCTGCCAGGAAGCTCCTCAGATCCTCGTGCGAATTTCCTCCTGGAGCCCCGCTTCCCCTGACTGGCTCTTTATCAAAACATTTTTAAAGAGTCAAATTCACACAGATATCTGCTCCTTTGCAGTAACTTCCTATTAACCACTCTAAAACTATCAGCATTATCATTATTTATCCCCCCCCCATTAAAAAAATTAAGTTTTTTACTACCCCCGAAATTGCAGCCTAGGGAGTTCAGTGGTTAGTGTATGACTACACTTGGGGAACAAAAGGCTCCTTTCCAATTAAAGTTAATAGTGGGATAACTTCAGACACACAAAGGGAGAAAAAGGCACTTATGAGTCATGGTGAGTTCAAAAGGAAAGCGTTAAGGTGGAATCACAGAGCATCATGGGAAGGGCTATTCAAGCCACCATGTCAAAAAGGCTGATTAACAGCCGTTCCCAGTCGGCCTGATCACCAGGGAGTCTTACTGATAAAATTATTTCCCCTCCAGAGAGAATCTCCCTGAACGGAATAAATGTTTCACTTCTGAATAGGATTCATGAAAAGGCAGGGGGATGGTGGCGGCAAGAATAAAGAGCTACATTCATGGAGCGATCAGCAAAGTGTAACCTGATCTTGTTTATCACTTCTCACCCCCTCAAGGAAGTAGAAATTTATACTTTGTTTTAAGTCATTCCAGTGCCAGCATCTCAAGTGACTTTTTGCAGATACGTAGTTAGTAAGGCTAACATATAGGGGAAGGCCATTCCAGGTTATTTAAAATATTATTTCACTGTCTCACAACTTTCGAGTTACTATTTTTAATAACATGTTAATAAATCCCATTGTGCATGAAGGTTTAAACAGCTGAATTTTTGTAGTAATTTAACAATATTTTGAAATTCTTTAAAAAAATTTTTTTTTTCATTTATTTATTTTTGAGAGAGAGCACAAGTGGGGAGGGTCAGAGAGAGAAAGAGACAGAATCTGAAGCAGGCTCCAGGCTCCGAGCTGTCAGCACAGAGCTCGACGTGGGGCTTGAACTCACAGACTGTGAGATCATGACCTGAGCTGAAGTCAGACGTTTAACCCACTGAGCCACACAGGCGCCCCAACAGTATTTTGAAATTCTTACTGGGAATGTTTCTTCTTCCTTGGATCCGCTTGTTTTAATACGTGCATATTGCCTGATTTCTTTTAAACAAGGTTTCATTTTAAGTCTCTGTAAGAAACAAGCAAAGAGCACGCAGCATACATAGGAAATGAGACAAACCACCAGGAAAAACTGTACAGTGAGGAAAAAGGGCATTTGTGTGCCACATAGGAGCACTTTCTTTAAAGGGCCAATATGTCGTTCCTGAGTACTATAAATATGTCATCACTCTAGTGAAATGATAATCAAGTATTTGTGACCGCATATTTGTTACCATGGCAACAAACCATGACATCATAAGCTCAAGTGACTGACATAATTGTAGGTGGCAGCTGGACAATGAGGGAAGGCATCTCATACATATCTATTTCTGCCTGCCACAGCTGAAATAACATTTTATAAAATGAACTGCAATAAAACCATGTAGAAGAAAATATGTTGATGGTCGACGTCTGCAGGTACAGCAAAGGACCTCCTCAAATCTTTACCGAATATGGGATTCTTTTACGGTGAAGCACCATCTTACATAAGCACAGTTTTTGCCAAGGGACTCCAATTAAAAACTTGCCAATGATCTTGTGGGACACCTACACTTGGGGCCTTCCAGAGAAGGAACTGGGAAATTTGGGCAGGAGCCGGGAAGTCAGCTGTAAGAGAAAATGGATGCTGTGGCTCTCAGCCGGCGGAGTGAGGACAGCGATGGCACAGGGGGAGGGCCAGAGTGGCCCCATCCTGCTGTGACCAGTAGGTACAGTAAGGCAGTAGAACCTGGTCTAACAGAGAGTATGTGGTAGGAGGACAGCTGAATAGAACAAGAGGGTGGGGTGGATGTGGATAGAGAGCTCAGCTGGACTTCAGCAACTTTTGGTGTCCAAGAGTTCATTTTGAACACTGGTATTTGAATTTTCTAGACTGTTCTCTTCTTCCAGTGCAAATTCTTTCTGCTTCTCCTCAAAATCTTTACCAGTTATTTCTCTGAGCTTCAGAGAGAGTGTCACCTGGGCTCAGAAATAAATGTGCTCGAAAATCCAGATTGCTTGTGGGGTTTGCTCTCTGCAAATTATCGGAGGGAAATACTCAGACAGCAAGGTTGGCCATGGTCAGTGGGAATATGCCCTGCCTGCTCTTGCCAGTACACCCACTCTCCATGGAAACGCAGGCTGGCCACTAGTGTTTCCCACAATGCTTAGCGGTGCTAACACTGCATGGCAGAGTGATGTGGTGGGGAGGAAGATGGCCCCACCTATGCTCAGGAACTCACAAAATCTCTCAAGAAAACTGATATCCAGCTTACCAAAGTGTTCAAAATACAGTAAAACCTTGGATTGTAAGTAACCTTTTCTGCAAGTGTTCCACAAGACGAGCAAACATTTCTAATACATTTTAACTTGATAAACAAGCGATGTCTTGCAATAGGAGTAGTATGTGAAGCCTAATGTCACATGGTCACATCTGAGCCAATTGTGCTGGAAATTCACTTTGGTATATGAGTGCTTCGAGTTACAAGCCTGTTCCTAGAATGAATTATGCTCGCAAACCAAAGTTTTACTGTAGTACAAAGTAGGGGCAGATATTATGCCAACTCATGTTATCCTTCTCCCCTCTACCTGTGTCTCTGGCACCATACACAGACCTCTTTACATGTATTCTAGGATGAAAAAAAAAAACACCCATCATACACATTGACTATGTGAAGGGCCCCAGGCCAGAGGGAGAGAGGACAGTGGGGTGGGGATTGGCCCGGACCCATAAACTCAATCTCTGTTTAAGCATAGCTGTCCCCATGACGGCTTCAGCGTTTCAGGCTTCACCATCAAAGCAACTGATTCTTTCCCTAGATCCAAATCCTCATGTGAAATTTGCTATTAGATCTCTCTAATTCTATCCCCAGTCTACATCCAAAGTTACTGTTGTTCATTCCTGGAAAGCACGACATTTTCTTTCTTGGTCCTTTCTTGGCCACCTGGACTGTGAATCCACCGCTGCCCCTCACGCTACCTGCGCATATTGTGTTCAATAGCTTTCTTCTATTTGGAACGCAGAATAACCCTCTTACCTACGCCAAACCCAATGCCCTCACAGATTTCTTCATTCTCCCTCCGAGCTCCCAGCTAAGGGTTGCTCAGCTCACCTCTTCATTTTTAAAAACCGCATACCTCAACTTTCGTGTGAAGAGTGTATGTTGTGCTTCTAACAAGAGACTAACGTATCCCCTCCCAGGGGGAGGCATACATTCCAGGTCCCAACCCACATTATACATTTTAAAGTCAATGTGACGGTGCCATGACTCTGACATGTAACAGTTGACCTTCTACCCTCTGTCAGGTACCTTCAAACGGGTGTTATGTTTGGCATTTTTTGCCCTATTCCCAAGTTCTTCCTCGACTAACAATTTTTTTTTATTGATTTCATAGATTTGCTTAAAGCCACAGAATCTCTTGAGAATTACGAATCATCTCCTCTGAAAAATGTACATATTCTCATATTCATATTCATATTGTGTTTGGTTTTACAAACCCTTGAAGTCCTTACTTGGGCTATAGCTTAATCATCCCTGAACTGGATCCTTTTCGGGATTTGGAGTTTAAATTAGCCTTCTCTACTGCTTGCCTATAGAAATCACTGCTGACCTAAAAACAGTGGTGAGTGCTGGCATAGACCTTCCTTTCCGTTCATTAAGTAAACTAAGTACCAGGAGGCCAAATATCTGTGACAAGAAAGAAAAATGATTAAGTTGATACATTGGGTTATCTTGATTCTACTGTAGCAGTTATTAACCTATTTTGCATAACAGAGCTTGCCTTGGGTAAAGGTTTCAGTGAGAATGAGTGAATAAAAATGTGGCTACATGTCCATAAGTTTACATTTCAAACACATGGCCAAAATGCAAGGTTCAAATAGCATTCTCCTATGCTGACAACTTAGCAAGGTCTTAGGCTCGGTCCAAACATCAAGGTAACTGTGAATCGTGATTTATAAATTTGCTAGCTCCGCCTCGCTGGGATACTTGGGTATCTTTTTTCATTTGGGATTGGGAGTCAACTAAGCATTCCTGTTGCAGAACCGGTGAACACGTGTATTCCATGGAGTCAAATCCTGGTAGGCGCTGACTCTCCTACTATGAACCCCACCGGGCTCGGTTTGTGAATTCTGGCCCAGGCAGTATAAAGAGTAGAATGGTGGAGGTAAAGTGCAATTGAGTACTCCTCCTTGGTGAATCATTTCTGGGAGCAAAGTCTAAAAATTGATTTAGTGTCTATATCCCAGATAACAATTCAAAATGAATCCTTTAACCCTAAGTAATGGCTTTTATCTATTAGTTTGGGGAAGATGCCTCCTCCTGTGTACATTTGAAATTTCTTTAGAAATGCGTATATGATAAGAAATGCCTACAGGCTTTTCTCAGGGCCCCAGTAGATTCAGAAGTCAATGGCCCACCCATGGAAGCCATCTTCAGAGGCCTCAGTTGAGGGCTGGCTTCTAGCTTGAGACTTTGGAGTGAAAATTTCAGGAGTTTCTCACTGTTTTCCCTGCTTCCTGTGTCTGATAGGCTGGATCTCCTGGAAGTTCATCGTGTTGAGTGGATTCTTACAACATTGTCCAACACTCATCTTACAGCTGAGAAAACAGTGGTTCGGTGGAGTGAAATGGTTTGTCTAAAATTACTTAGTTCTGACCGATTCTTCTCACTTCTTCTCTGGCTGTGTTCATCACTCCCCCCAGCCCCCAACCAGCGCACACAAAACAGATCAAAACCTGTTTTCCTTTTAATACTTTTTTTCCCTCCCCTAGCGTGAATAGAGTATTTGCAAAAAAAAAAAAAAAAAAAAAAAAAAAAAAAAAAAAAAAAAAAAAAAGTTACTCCATGTGTGCATAGCAAAGATATTCTCCGGTATTCTCAATTTATAGTTTATCTTTGACATTTTTTTTTGTTATTTTTCTGTGTGTGTAAGTGTGAGAATGAACGGAATGGTCACTTCAAGGGGCCAAGTTAAGAATATTTCAAAAACAATCAAATAAAAACCAAAAAATCTAGTTTTTCATCCATCCACATTATTAAAAAAAATCCATATGCAGAGTCTTGTGAATAATTACATCGTGTCTTTGAGGTTAACTAAGTGTTAGATGACCAAAGTCACCAAAAAAATGCTTTCACAGGCTGCCAAAGTCAGCAGGGCACCAGCGGGCATGTGTGGCTCTCTCCTTTGGAAAATATGTTTCAGACAGTGATGAAAACGTAAACCACATAAACCATTCGGTTTCTAAGAGAACAAGTTTTGGGAAACCATGTTTTGGAATAAAGCCTCAATTTTCCATTTCACAACAAAGCTCTCCAAAGAAACGTTTTAAAACGTTTTAAAATTATAAGGGATACTGAGGCTAGCATGCATAAAGAAGTCTCAAAAAAAAGAAAACACAAGCCTTGTTTAATCATGAAAGACTCGATTGCCCAACCAGCAGAACTGGTGTTATAAAGTCCCTCTCTCCTGCTTCACAAAACCCCAACAGCCAGCCATAACTTTCAGTTCAGAGCTCCATGAAATTTCACTCCTAGAGATTAAACTCCAGAATTTTATTAAAAGTGAAATTCTCATGAAAGAGAAAACACTAGGCTGTCTACTAATAGTAACTGTTTTTAAGCATTGGTGTCACTAAGCAATTAGCGTGGGAGCATGTGGACACTTACAAGAGTCAAAGGGAAAAGTTACAGAACAGAGACTTTTGGAGACATGGAAATATTGTGGCCATTTTAGGGAGTCACATAAGGATGATGAAGCCAGGACATCCCCATCCTTTCTACTGCAAGGACAAGGTGGCCAACATTGTGGGGATTGGAACTCTCTGAGGTCCCCACTGAGCAGCCCTGGGCAAATAACTAGCTTCTCCGAGCCTCAGTTTCCTGCTATATAAAGTGAAATTATACCTGTCTTCTACCTAAGAGCATGATTAGGACTCACAAATGTGATAACAAATGGAAGCATGATTAATCAGTTACTAAGTGCTATTCAGTCATAAGGATAAGCTTCCACATGATTTTGTTCTTTTCACTTTGTAATTAGAATTTATTTTTTTGAAAGATTAAAAAGGACAGAACAAACTGTAAATGGTTTGGACGTATTCTTCTATTGCAGCAATGAATTGAAATGCTTTTCTCTTTTGTTATATTAAATAGACATTGAATCATTAAAAATGATTGAAAAATCAATGTCTATCCAGTTTTAATATATAAAAGCAATGTAGGGGAAAATCTGAAGGTTCACCCAGAAACGTGAAAATGTGCGATATGAAAGAAGAGGTCATTACTTTAAAATTATTACAACTAAGCGTCGTTACAATGCTCTGCATGTGTGTTCCCATTAACTTGATTACCATCAAATTTGAAAACAAACCACTCAGGCATACAACATATCCATTTCACAGCACTTGTGCAACCTTGGTGCACGTTTTTTCCTGTAAAGGTGAAAAATACAGAGAAAGACCTAACTCTGAATGCAGAGCACCTCCCCCGCTCATTAGAGGACACACACTCAGCCATCACTTGGACAGACTGGTAACATCCTCAAATCCTCTGGCGGATGTTCCGGTAAATACTAGAAGTGTAATTAGCAGGGTCAAAAGGCAAATTTTGTCATGCTCCATGTCCAGACCAACGCTTCTCTAGGCAGAAAACAACTAATAGAGAGGACTTTGGGGACACGTGTGTGAATGACAGAGCTAGAATCTGGTTATTTAGCATCTTGTATACCCAGAGCAAATCCAGGGGGACTGTGAACGGCAGCACCTGATTCTGTCTCATGCCCATGCTTCTCCCCCTCCTCCTGTCATATGTGTAACGAAACTGCTCTGATTTCCCAGGGGTGAATGTTTATCTTGAACCTGAGTAATTTGCAAACGGAGAGTCTGTCTGAGCAGTTTCAAATTGACCTCGAGGATTCCCAGGAAATTTTGTGTTGAGTCACAAGTTTCCCTTAGGTCAAGAACTCATTCTCAAGGTCAAGAACATTTGCAGTCTGGCATACTTGATCAATTTTTCCAACTTTCCTGTGGTTGATTAAGGTCTGATTTAGTCAGTTCTTGGTTTTCCCTGGTTAGTGTCCCAAGTCAATTGCAGGCAGCATTCAGTATAATTACACCCTTCCATTAAATAATTCTTTTTTGTTTCCTGAGACTTTTTATAAGTGAGCTGTGTGTTGACATTTAAAATTTGAGTTGGGGAAGAGTGGATATTTGCAGCTGCCCCTGCTTTGGTGTGGATTTCTTTTATAAAATGTTTAAGAAAAGGCATAGCCATCACCAGGGTGGGTGTCCTGAAAACACATGGAAAACTATGTCTGAGCCGGAGGAATTTTAGGGTTTATTTGGTCCAAATTCTCAGATTGGAAATGGGACTCAGACAAGTGTTTGGCCCAAGAATTTGATGCCGTGTGGCAGATAAAGGGCAAGAACTAGATTCCCAGTTGTTGGTCCTATCATTCCACTGTATCACTCCTAACAGAAGAGGGGAAGCGATTATGAAGGATTCATCTATTGCTTCATATTGACTCTGAAATATTAAATTGTTTCTCTGTGTAGTAGCTGCTGTTGACACCTCACCCATATTTCTTAGCAATCACGGTTTGTAGGACTGCTGAGCTGTTACTTCCCCCTGGAAGCTTCTATGACTCTGGGCCTGAGGGCTTCTAGGAGATGCTCTCAAGAGTAGCCCTTAGCCAATGATGGTCTGATAAGTTGTCCTTTAAAATGGGGGAAATTCTGAGGGTAGTTCTAAATCATCTCCCCGATGGCCGCAGCGGGATGGAGTCCCAGTGACCTGCTTATTAACGCACACTCTGGGCTGCCTTCTCTGCTGTCTCACTTCCACACTCCCCGTGGCAGGTAGAATAATGGCCCCCAAGCATGTCTGCATCCTAATTCCTGGAACCTGTGAGTACATTACCCTACAGGGCAGAGGGGACTTTGTAGATGAGATTAAGGTTTTGGGGCTTGACACAGGGAGATCATGCCAGATTACCTAGGTGGGCTCGATGTAATGGCATGAGTCTTTGAAAGTTGAGAACCTTTCCCAGCTGTGGTGAGAAAGAAAGATGAGAGGGTATGGGGGGTCAGAGAGATGCAACACTGCTGGCTTTGAAGGTAGGGGCCACCATCTCCAAGTGGAAGAAGGGGACCAGGAGCCAAGGAACACAGGTGGTCTCTAGAAGCTGCAAAAGGCAAGGGCTGCTGACACCTTAATTTTAGCCTAGTAAGATCCGTGTCAGACTTCTGACCTACAGAACTATGAAATAATTAATTTGTGTTCTTTTAAGCCACTACATACGTGATAATTTACTAGGACAGCAATGGAAAGCTAATTCATTCCTTTACTCATTCCAGAATTTTTTAAAAAAAATGTTAATGTTTATCTTTTAATTAATTAATTAATTTATTTAGAGGGAGCAAGCTGGGGAGGGGATAGAGAGATGGAGAGAGAGATCCCAAGCAGGCTCCACACTGTCAGCACAGAGCCTGACATGGGGCTTGAACCCATGAACCGTGAGATCATGACCTGAGCAGAAAACAAGAGTCTGTCGCTTAGCCAACTAGGCCACCCAGATACCCGTCTACTCATTCCAGAATTACCTCTGAAATAAACCCCTTGCATTTATTTTATTTTATTTTATTTTATTTTATTTTATTTTATTTTATTTATTTTATTTTATTTTATTAATATATGAAATTTATTGTCAAATTGGTTTCCATACAACACCCAGTGCTCATCCCTAAAGGTGCCCTCCTCAATACCCATCACCCACCCTCCCCTCCCTCCCACCCCCCATCAGCCCTCAGTTTGTTCTCAGTTTTTAACAGTCTCTTATGTTTTGGCTCTCTCCCACTCTAACCTCTTTTTTTTTTTTTTTCCTTCTCTTCCCCCATGGGTTTCTGTTAAGTTTCTTAGGATCCACATAAGAGTGAAACCATATGGTATCTGTCTTTCTCTGTATGGCTTATTTCACTTAGCATCACACTCTCCAGTTCCATCCACGTTGCTACCCAGCAATAGCACTGCTAGGAATTTACCCAAGGGATACAGGAGTACTGATGCATAGGGGCACTTGTACCCCAATGTTTATAGCAGCACTCTCAACAATAGCCAAATTATGGAAAGAGCCTAAATGTCCATCAACTGATGAATGGATAAAGAAATTGTGGTTTATAACCCCCTTGCATTTAAACCCTTGTCTCAAGGTCTGTTTCTTGGGGCAATCCACTTTACAAGGTGCTATATGAAGCCCTCTATTTCTACCTATTCCTTATATATCTTAGCTCTTCAGTCAGGAATTAGACTTTTGTGTTTCTTAATGTGCCTCTTATGATTTAGTATAATGTTTAGCAATAACCAAATGTTATATAAATATGTGTTCATTCAATTGAAGGAATAAAAACACGCATTAATGAAGTTCAGCAACTATATATGCAGTCACGTGATGGAGTAGAAGTGGGTGCTTAGGGCAATTCTATCTTAAACACCCTAGTGGTGGCAATTGCATTTCTGTTCTGCTTCATGGCAATATTCAGAGTTTCTAGTACTAAGTCATAAACTTGTAGTAGCAAGTCTAGTACTACGTACCAATCAAAGAGGCAACTTGTTCTGCATCAGACAGCAAGGACTATTGAAATTAGCTTAAACATATACCTTGTACATTATGTTTGAATTCATGATTTTGTTTGAAATAATAAGCACTCAGTAATTTTTCTTTTAGTGGAAACACCCTAGTAAACAGTCTTGATTTTATTTGAAACCGCAACTCCTGCAACTTTTAGAAGTTTGCCAGGCAGATCCCAGCTGTGCTGTAGACCCTGTGTTAGGCATTACAAGTGTTCACCAATGCTTCATTCTCCTCTTCTGAGCTCATACAAGGCTGCATTTCCCAATTCCTGTGGTCGGACAGGGCTATGAGATTAGTTCCAAGTCAATGTGCCCCTCTGGGCTGAAGCACTTAATTGTCAGTATGATACCTTCTCCTCACTTTCTTTTTCAAATAATAATCAAGGAGGCTGTGTGTTGCAGATGTTGTAGCTTCCAGGATATGGAACTGCTTTCAGTCTGGACAAGGTATGGAGGATGGTTCCTCTGGAGATTGGGCTGGGTTTGCAATGGGCTTTGCACCAAGAAGAAATAAGTTATTTGTGTGCTGAACCACTGAGATTTTGAAGTTGATCCTCAGCATAACCTAGCTTAGATAGTTAACCCCCTACTAGGGTTACAATAATTATGGGTAATGCCTCTCCGAAAGATCAGGGAAGGAAAGGTAGTCTGTGTGAATGGTGCCCCCATGCATGTGACCTTGGATGTGTATAAATTAGTAAGGATCACTCAAGTTGGATAAGTAAAATCTGGGTGAAGAAATGTATATACATTTTATGAGCTACCACATATCTCACACGAACAAAGATGGCGTAAGCCTACCTAATGTTTACAGTATCAAAATCAGATTACTAGTGAGCCACACAGACTTTGCTAAGCTACCAGCAGAATGTCACCGTCAAGAGACCGGGACCTCACAACAGTGAAACCGTTGACATAGTTCACTTTTTCACACAATGCATGTGATGCCCATGTATATAGGTAAGGAATATAGAGAACATGCAGTTAATTGGAAACTGGAGTTTTTAGATAAGTTTACTGTATCAGCTGTTCTTTTGATCAATTCTACTCAGTTTCAGGGTGACTCTCTTCTGAGTGAAACCATGATGGGTCACTCATACTGTATACTCAGCGGAAGCCAAGTCAGTCTTTGTGGAGCATTCATTTTGGGTTCCAAATTATGTGTTTGCTTTGAGATGCCCTGAGGCAATGAACTTGCAACGCACTTAAGCACCTGGATCAGGGTTTCTCAACTTGGCACTGTTGACATTTGGGGCCAGATAATTCTTTGTTGCAGAGGAAGGTCCTGTGAACTGTAGGATGTTTAGCAGCATCTCTGGTCTCTACCCACTAGATGCCAGTAGCTCCCTTAGTTGTGACAGCCAAAAAGTCTCTAGATATTGCCACACGTCTCCCAAGGAAGCAAAATCACCCCTGGTGAGAATCACAGGCTTAGGGAGATAACCCTTGGGGGTAAAGAATTACTTGATTCCAGTGCATAGTATGTCATAAACAAGATACATATTGAAATTAAATTCAAATCTGATGGTACCAATAACTGTAATGAAGTGACAGGAAAGGTAACTGGAGTGCTTCACGGAGGGGAGAGGGAAGAGCCTCTGCTCTACAGCAGAAAGTACTTCCAGGGTTTCAGTTAGTGTTTGTAAAGCTAGTATTGCTAAAATATTTTATGGCATCAACTCATGCTTCCATATACATACACTGATGTCATTTTCATCTCTGCAGGTAAATTGGGGGTACAGTATGGTGGTTCCTTGTTTCTCCTTTGGTTATGTATTTCAGTTTCCTTAATTCTCATGTTCTTCCTAATCTTTCACTCCCTTCTTCCTCTTCTTTTCTCCTGATCCTTTGCTTTCCTCTTGTACCTCCGACTTTTTCCTCTCACTCATTAGAACATAAGGGCAATGGCAGTGGTGGCAATAGGGGATGTTTGTTGGGTATTCATCTGTCATTCACATCCTCTTCCCCATTCCTAATGGCACCCAGATTTTCCTTTGGCAGTTTAGCAGCCATAATTTTGGGTAGGATCTACTCCAGTGGTCATCTCCCTGTGTGAGCTTGGACCAGCCCTAGCCAAACTAATTTCATTGCAATAGCTCCACTTATCAGTTCAGTGACTGGTGTATAGCCCATAATAAGCCAAATAATGATCAACTTTCTCCTGGTCAAAGTGATTGGTTCAGAAGTAGGCAAGTGAATGGAATAGAACCAATAAAATGAAAGCCAGAAATTTTGACTGTTGGTCGGAAGACAAGGTCTATCTTCTGGAAAATGTGGTATGGGGTGTTATAATTGCTATGGTTCTCTATGCTAACATGCAGGGACCCATGGATGGAATTCACACATGGAAGTAGGAAAGATCAGAGAGAATGAGAGAGAAATGGGGTGTTCTGCCTTCCTCCCTCTCCCTCAACTCCATTGACCAGTTGAGTGAAGAAGAAAAATCACAGCCCTGGTTTATGGATGAGTCTGGACAGTATGTTGATATCAACTGGAAGAAGGATGGATGGCTACGTCATATGCCAAACAGGAGTGTCTGTAGACATTGGGGAAGGGAAATACTCTCAGATGGCAGAAGTCTGAACAATACATCCTGTCGTTTACTTTTTCTAGAAGACGAGATTGCCAGAGGGGATATTTATCTACACTGCTTTTGGTTGACTTGTAATCCATGCTGGCTTGTCTCAAGGGTCAAGATCTTGGAGATAAAAAGAGTGAACGATGGTGAGGAGAAAGTGTTTTGAAGAGACATGTGGATGGACATGTTGGAATAGGCACATTGCATGAGGAAATTTGTGTTCCATGTGAATGATTCAACAGAAAGCACTCGCTGCAGAGGAGGCTCTCTGGAATCACATAAACAATATGCCCCAGGATTAGGATTGTCCTGTAGTACTATTGTCACATGGCCACTCTGCAGTGGTGGTGCCCAGATAAACCTTGACTGGGAAAGCCCTTGTTATTGGCCCCTTCATAACCTCTATGTCGGTATTGCAGCTTCAAGGCTACGACAGCTCTCTCCTGACGCCAGCACTAAGAATCTTCCCACTAGAGAAAACTACCATTGTTTGAGTACCTACGAGCTATTATTTACTTAATCCTCCCATCATTTCTATAAGGCAAATGTTTTTACAGTTTTTAGATAAGGAAAGCCAAAATTTGAGAGGTAGGTTACTCACAACCACAAGGCTGGTGAGCAGAAGAACCAGCACCTTAATCCAGATCTGTCTGGCTCCATGGCCTGTATTCCTTTCATGGTACCTGTGATGTCTCAGCTGCATGGGATAAGTGACTTCAGGAAAGAGTTTGGGTCCACTCAGAGGCTTCTGTACCCCCTCTGGGAGAGCCCCTTTGGAGCTGATCTGTGCTACAACTCTGAGGTGTTCATTCCAGTAAAACTGGATGGTGGGTACTTCTCTCCACTCTGCTGCTGTAAGGTAGCCCAAGTCTTCATCACCTCTTGCCTCGGTTATTGTAATGCCTCCTCCCTGCCTTTATCCTTCCGCCTGTATATTTATTCTCAACGAGGCATCAGCACGATTCTGTTAAAAGTCAAAAGAGGTCACTCCTTCACTCAAAACCTTGTGGAGTAAAACTGTCATATTGTAAGAGCTACAAAACCTTGATGATCTTGCTTCATGCTTCCCTTTCCCCCTCTCTGACCTTCATTTCCCTGAGTTCACGCTGGTCCAGCCACAACAACCTACTTGCTTTTCTTTCAACTCAACGTATGCCTAGAATTGTATTTTCCCAGATATCCTTTGGTTGACTCCCTCACTTCTATGTGTTCAAATATCACCCTCCAAGTGAGCTTCCTTCATTGCTCTGATGAGTGTTACATTGCCCCTTCCCAGAAGTGTACTCCCTTTACCTCTTCTATATCTTATTTTTCCCTATAGCACTTATCACCTACCACCATATTATGTTATTCATTTACATTCTTTTGTTTGCTCACTAGTTCCCTGCACCTGCCACCGCTGAACTACAAGTTTCATGAAAGTAGGATGTTAAAAAACTAATAGAATTTATATTTTAGAGTAGATTTAGGTTTATAAAAATATTATACAGAAAATACAGAATTACCATATTTTCCATCACCCCCTTCCTCTCTCTCTCCATCTTTCCCTCTCTACCTCCTCTCTAATCCAACTCCTGGCAACCACTGATCTTTTTACTGTCTATAATATTGCCTTTTATAGAATGTCATATTGTTGGAATCATATGATATGTAGCTTTTTTCAGATTAGCTTCTTTCACTTAGCAATATGCATTTCAGTTTTCTCTATGTCTATTCATGGCTTGTTCATTTTTTATTGCTGAATAATATTCTACTGTATGGATGTATTATGGTTTGTTGTTCATTTACTGAAGGACATTTTGGTTACTTCCAAGTCTTGGCCATTATGCATAAGGCTGTTATAACATTCATGTACAGTTTTTGTGTGGGCATATGTTGCAACTCATTTGGGTAAATACCAAGTGGGGCAATTGTTGGATCAGGTGGTAAGAATATGTTTGGTTTTATAAGAAACACAAACTGGATTACAAAGTGGCTGTACAATTTGACATCCCTACCAGCAATGAATGGGAGTTCCTGTTGCTCTACATCCTCACCAGCGTTTGGTGTTGTCAGTGTTTTGGATTTTGTACATTGTCATACGTATGTACAAGGTATGTAGGGGTATCTTATTGTGGTTCTACTTTGCATTTCCTCAATGATATATGATGTGGAGTATCTTTTCATGTGCTTATTTGCCACCTGTATATCTTCTGTGGTGTGGTGCTTGTTCAGATATCTTGCCCATTTTTTTTAGTTGGGTTATTTGTTTCCTTGTTATTGAGTTTTAAGACTTTGTATATTTTGGATAACAGTCTTCTAACAGGTGTGTTTTTGCAAAATTTTCTGCCAATCTGTGGCTTGTTTTCTCATTCTCTGAACAATGTCTTTCACAGAGCAGGAGCTTTCAATTGTAATGAAGTCCAACCTTATTCAATTTTTTTCTTTCAGGAATTGTGCATTTGGCATGAGAGTAGGGTGTTTCACCTGCTTTTTTCATTGCTTTATCCTTAGCTCATAAACTTTTATTGGCACATAGTAAGGACCCAATAAATATTTGTTGAATGACTGAATGCTGTCACCTTAGGGAATTATATGCTTTCTTTTTTTTCCAAGGAAAATATTCATTTACCACATTACCCTTAAGAAGCAACTCCAGCCCAAAGCCCATCTAGTCTACCAAAGGATCCATAAATGTGGATGTGAACATTACCTACTGCATGATGGAATAGCAGCAGTTTAGAGTACATACTTTTTTTTTTTTTTTAGGATGATAAGGTTTTGGGTCTCCCTTTGTCCAAGCACCTAATGTGGGTTTTCACTCTCAGGTTAGAATAAAAATGAAATAGGGCTCCTGGGTGGCTCAGGCGGTTAAGCATTTGACTTCAGCTCAGGTCATGATCTCATGGCTCGTGGGTTTGAGCCCTGCATCAGGCTCTGTGCTGATGGCTCAGACGCTGGAGCTTGCTTAGAGTTCTGTTCTCCCTCTTCTCCCCTTCCCTACTCATGCTGTGTCTGTTTCTCTCTCAAAAAAAAAATAAATAAATAAATAAACACAAAATTTTTTTAATGAAATAATAAGGCCAGAATTTATGACAACACATAATATACTAAGTACATAAAACTAAACCTGGATTTGTCTTTATGAAAGAGTAAGCTGGTCTTGATTGTGGGTCAGACTGAGGATGCTTTTGATTCCCTTAAAGAAGTATGCTTGTGAAGGTGAATTGCTGAGTGACTCAAGAGAATGTGTCCCATCAAGAATTGATCCCCCATCTACTAAAAGCAAGACAATGGCCTTTGTTTCCCCTTCCTTCCTTCCTCTTCCTTCCATCCTCCTTTCCTTCCTTCTTTCCTTCCTTCTTTTCTTTCTTTCTTTCTTTCTCTTTCTTTCTTTCTCTTTTTCTTTTTCTCCTCTCTTTCTTTACTTCCTATTTTCCTTCTTTCCTTCTTTCTCTCTCTGTCGTTCTTTCTCTCTGGAGAAAAGAATTCAACAAACTTTGATTACATCATGTGGGGATAAATGGAAAAAATCAATCCATAAAAATATGTAGGTGGGTGGAAGTCTATAGTACAGGTAGGAAGTGATAAGAATAAGAAAATGTTCCTAAATTTGTTACTCTTGACTAAGATGTGAAGGAAGAGAAATGCAGTATAATCTTTTAGAGAGAGAGAGAGAGATTGACATTATGAGAAGAAGCCTGATGAACTTTTGTCACTGTTATCCATCAGAGGATTTTGGAAACAATGGGTGCATTGCACTGCACTGGTGCTAGAGTTTTAAATTAGGATTTTCAGGATTTTTCTCAAGGGAAGATTCCTTTGCCCTAAGTATGAAAAAGACTTTGGCTTTTCATCATGTCTCCATCCCATCAATGAACAGAAACATGGAGTCCTGGGATGTACTAGGATAAGACACTGAAAAGGTGATATCTTTCTATGAACAGTTTTGATTTTGTCATTGTGAAGAGACAAAGCTGAAGCTGAAAGCAGCCGAGGGCAGTCTGACCTGCACTAGCCCTCACCCTAGAATATGGCCTCCTTAGATGTTGGCTCTGGGTGCCTGCCTATGTGGGAAGTGGCTCCTGACAGGGGGGCATCTGAGGAAGAACCTGCGCTTATGGCACCTCTGGAGGTGCATGGGTTGGGGCTCCTCACGAAAGAACTTGCAGATCAGCTGCAAGCTAGGTGACACCCTCCAGGTGCTGGGACCTTTGTGACCCTCCTTTGTTTCCCAGCCAAGGAGACCTCTTCCCAGGCAGCCCCTAGACAGGTTGTGTCTCAGGATTCCCATTGGGTTGGCCATGGTGTTATCAGATATGCATTGTGATCTGAAGCCCGTTTGCCTAATCCTGCTTCCTCCTCCTTCCCTGGCACTGGGGAGAGATCTGCCTGGTTGTCTGAAGTCTTGTTTCCTAGTTCCGCTCTGTTCCCCTCTGATGGTATACCAGCCTCATTTCCAGGAGACAATTGCACTCCTGATGTCTCCGTGTCTGCTTCCCAGAGGACCTTGCTGGCCCAGGGTCTTATTCATTTCTAAACATTCTAAAAAAACAAAAAACAAACAAAAAAACCCACACCTGTCCACATAAATCAAGTTTATTGTAAAAAGTAGTCTCGAAGTATATGGTATAGAGGTAGACACTGTATAGAGATATTCACATCTAACAAGCAGAGAATAAATGTTCCTCTCCAATTGTTTCCAATCTCAATCCTACTCCTCATGGGAGTGGTAGATTTGGGGTACATCTCACTCCCCACTTACCTAGGCATTACACATACTGACAATTTTGTATTACACAATTAAGTCCAGAATACAGGCATTGTTTTGCACCTGGATTATTTTTCTATTTAGTAATATGTCTTGGGGATTTTTCCATGCCAGGACAATAAATCTGCCTCCATCTTTTGGACAGCTGCATAATATTCTATTGTGTGGACATTCATGCATGTTTCTTTTTCTTTCCATCTTTCTATTTCCTTGTTTTTCATTCTTCCTTTTATCTCTCTTTATGAAAAAAATATAGAAATTGAACATAGTAACAAAAATTCAAACTATGTACAGGCCACACTTCTTTATTTTTTCTTAAGCGAGAGCAAGAACCAGGGAAGGCCAGAGGAAGAAGGAGAGAGAGAATCTCAAGCAGACCCCATGCCCAGTGCAGAGCTCGATTCGGGCTCGATCTCACCTGAGATCATGACCTGAACTGAAATCAAGAGTTGGATGTTCACCTGACTGAGCCACCCAGATCCCTCAAGAGACCACTCTTCTAACGCTTCTTGATTTTTCCTCTTTTAATGGTTTCCATGATGGCTTTTGGTGCTATACTTCTATTTCTTTTTTTAAGTTTATATTAAAATAATAGTTATCATAACTAAAATAGGAAACAGCAATAAAGACTTATAATGAGTAACATCATTTCTGAAGGGGCCCACAGAATGGAACAAAAGCATAGACATGTGCTCAGTTCACCACCTTGAATACAAAATCTGATGATGTGGGAAGACATTGTGGTTAATACCCAATGGACAGTATCAGCTCTAACCCTGTTCTGTGACATCGTGACTGTGCAGCTTTGGACTCTTGTGACACCTCATTTTCCTGATCTCTAAAATTAGAATACAACAGTATCTTTTGTATCTATTGTAGGCTTTCCATAAATTGGAAAGAATGGCCTGGATTGTATAATATGTCAGGATTTGGGCTGCATATGTAGCACATACTGACCATATGATGACCATATTATCCTGGACCTCTTCTCAAAGATCAGTAACAATGGCACTGGTCAGAAGTTCCCTCCCAAAGTTACATAAGGACTCAAGTAATGGAATATCAACATAAAAGTATCTAGCATATCATAGACACTCCATAAATATTAGTTTCTCTCGGGGCGCCTGGGTGGCGCAGTCGGTTAAGCGTCCGACTTCAGCCAGGTCACGATCTCGCGGTCCGTGAGTTCGAGCCCCGTGTCGGGCTCTGGGCTGATGGCTCAGAGCCTGGAGCCTGTTTCTGATTCTGTGTCTCCCTCTCTCTCTGCCCCTCCCCCGTTCATGCTCTGTCTCTCTCTGTCCCAAAAATAAATAAACGTTGGAAAAAAAAATTAAAAAAAAAAATATATATATGTATATATATGTTAGTTTCTCTCTTTCAATCCTGTCAGGAATACATGATTGCCCTAGACTTGAGGATCTTATGTAGTCTTCCACAGTATCACTGAGAGTTCATAAACTTCTCAATTGCTTAAGGAATGTCTGTGGGGTCTACAATTATTGCATGATCCTAAAAACTTCAGTCCTTTTTTTTAAGTTTATTTTTATTTACTTAGAGAGAGAGCGAGAGAGAGAGAGAGCGCGCGCGTGCAAGTGGGGGAGGGGCAGAGAGAGAGGGAGACTGAATCTCGAGCAGGCTCTGTGCTATTTGCACAGAGCCCGATGCAGGGCTCAAACTCATGAATGATTAAATCATGAGTTGAACTGAAATCAAGAGTCGGACACTTAACTGACTGAGCCACCCAGGCGCCCCAAAACTTTAGTCTTTGATAAAGAAGAAAAACATTTCTGATTCTTTTTTTTTTAAGTATATGAAATTTATTGTCAAATTGGTTTCCATACAACACCCAGTGCTCATCCCAACAGGTGCCCTCTTCAATAACCATCACCCACCCTCCCTTCCCTCCCACCCTCCATCAGCCCTCAGTTTGTTCTCAGTTTTTAAGAGTCTCTTAAAAACATTTCTGATTCTAACACGGAGAGAGAAATGCAGGTGGATAAAAATTTTGTCTATTTCAAACTAATGCCTGATTATTCATAACATGTCAAAGTTCTGCACATTTTTATTGATTATTGGAAGGAGAAATATCATTTTATTTAATTTTCATAAACATTGTTCTATTGGTGATTAGCTCTTCCCAGTGTTAAAATAATAGTTGACTTTCTTCAAGTCATCTATATTTATTTATGATTTTGATGAATTTGAAAAAGCATTCTAAATATGAAGAAACATGGAGATTTAGTATAATGTTTGCTTATTACCAATCTTCCCCCATGTATTTATTGGGACTAATACTAAACTGAAAAAAATTTCCTATTATACTTGTGCAATAAAAGATCATCTGTTGCAGTTTCTAACATTTGTGATGCAGTGCAAGAAGTTATTCTAAATTTCTAGTTAATGGTCCAAACTAAATAGGTCAGTTGATTCTGGGCGCATTGCCCATTTTACGGAAGGATTATAACTAGAAGAAATAACAGCAGTAATATCAGAAAACATTAACAGTTTTATGTATTTAGAAAAGTAACTACGGTGTAGGAAGAAGAGTCTTGAAGACAAAGGTGTATCTGACGTAGGTCCTATTTGAGTTTTTTTCTGTCTTTCATTTCTCTAGCTGACTGAATTTGGATGAGTCTTGGCATATCAGCTATCTTATGGCTGGGTTTCCTAGAAGTCAACGCTAAGTCGAGGATGCCAGTATGGCCAATTTATTGAGAACGTGCTTCCAGGGAAACTAGTAAGGAAGTGGATGTGAGGACAGGGAATAGGAGGGTGCCAAGCCAGGGTGTGCTTTTAGCCTCGTTCTTAGTGTGCTTCCACAGAACAATTCCCTACATTGCATTCCTGAGAAAGTCCTGCCCTGAGTGTGAAGGGCGTTAGAATTTCCTCATCAGTCAGTCCCTGGATCCGTGAATGCCCAGACACTTCCAGCTACAGAGACAGCAGATCTGGTGCTTTGAAGACAGTTCCCTCCAGAATGTTACAGGTGTCAGCCATGGGCATCAAAGCCCGTGGCACCTAGGGGAGGGTACACAGAACCGGTACCAGGAACTAAGGAATCTGGACCAGAGACAGTGTCTACACTGAGCAAGATTCTTTATTTTTTATTTTTATTTTTTTAATATGAAATGTATCGTCACATTGGTCTCCATACAACACCCAGTGCTCCTCCCTCAATGCCCATCACCCACTTTCCCCTCCCTCCCACCCCCCATCAAGCCTTAGTTTATTCTCAGTTTTTAAGAGTCTCTTATGGTTTGGCTCCCTCCCTCTCTAACTTTTATTTTCCTTCCCCTCCCCCATGCTCTTCTGTTAAGTTTCTCAGGATCCACATAAGAGTGAAAACATATGGTATCTGTCTTTCTCTGTAGGACTTATTTCACTTAGCCTAACACTTAAAATTCGAACTTGAATTCTAAGCCAATGTAGGCTAATCAATGGTAGTGGGGAAGAAAACTAGAGATGTTTCTGGTAATACATATATAGCAGGGAGAAAATTCTTGGAGATTTATTCAGATTCATTGTGAAAATTTTATCTCTTTACATTTATAAGTTCAGAACCCAATAGCATCTGAGAAAATGACACTTTATGAGAATTCTTTTAACAAATATAGCCTGGATTTACTTTATCCAAAACGGTTTATCATGTAGCAACCCTGCCACTTTTGTTGATGGAGGTAGATTCTAATTCACACTGTGGTTGTTCGTGGAAAATCTAATAGGTGTCATGTGTTCTGCTGGGAACTCTAAGACATATAAGCACGGTTCCATTTCAGCATTCGGTTTGACTTCTAAAATGCTCAAGTCTGGGGAAACGAGATTCATTGTAACATGCTCTACTGTGGACAAAATGGGAGCAGAGAGGGACTAGTAAAGAGGGGGAAAGGCCTTTCATAGGCTACTTGATGCATTCAGTGAAAACTCTGAATTATGACAACATGAGTTAAGTCTCCAATAAACACAAGTCCTATCAATCTGCTAATGTGCATCAGCCGTCATCTATGCAGAACACTGCTTCTCAAACTGATGCATGGAGAGCTTGCTAAAACATCAATTTTCTACATCTCACACCCAGGGATTTTGATTCAGGATGTCTCAGGATGGCTAAAATGAACAACTGAGGAAACAACAGGTGTTGGCGAGGATGTGGAGAAAGGGGAACATTCTTACACTGTTGGTGGGAATGCAAACTGGTGCAGCCACTCCGGAAAAGAGTATGGAGGTTCCTCAAAAAGTTAAAAATAGAACTACCCTAGGACCCAGCAATTGCACTACTAGGTATTTATCCAAAGGATACAAAAATGCTAATTTGAAGGGGCACATGCATTCCAATGTTTACTGCAGTGCTATCAGTAATAGCCATATTATGGAAAGAACCCAGACGTCCATCGACTGATGAATGGATAAAGACGATGTGATATATGTATGTGCAATGGAATATCACTTGGCAATCAAAAAGAATGAAATCTTGCATTTGCAGCAATGTGGATGGAACTGGAGTGTATTACGCTAGAGTGAAATAAGTCAGTCATTGAAAGACAAATAACGTATGATTTCCCTCCTAGGGGGAATTTAAGAATCACAACAGATGAACATAGGGGAAGGGAAGAAAAAAATAAGATAAAAGTAGAGAGGGAGGCAAACCGTAAGAGACTCCTGAATACAGAGAACTAACTGAGGGTTGATGGAGGGGAAGTGGATGGGGGATGGGCTAAATGAGTGATGGGCATTAAGGAGGGCACTTTTTGGGATAAGCACTGGGTGTTATATGGAAGTGATGAATCACTGGGTTCTCTTCTTGAAACCAATACTAAACTATGTTAACTGACTTGAATTTAAATTTAAAAAATCAAATAAAAAAATAAAGAAGGGTCTGACAATTTGCATTGTTAAGAAGTTCCTGGGTGTTGCAGACACTCTTGGTCCTTGGGCCGTATTTAAACTATATCATTAATGTAGAAGCTTTTGCATATGTTTGCCTAGTATTGCATTTGTTTTTAATGGAAAACTACAGGGGCCCCTGGGTGGCTCAGTCGGTTAAGCGTCGGACTTCAGCTAAGGTCATGATCTCCGGGTTGTGGGTTCGACCCCACGTCGGGCTCTGTGCTGACAGCTCAGAGCCTGGAGCCTGCTTCAGATTCTGTGTCTCCCTCTCTCTCGGCCCCTCTCCCACTCACGCTCTGTCTCTCTGTCTCTCTGTCTCTCTGTCTCTCAAAAAATAAATAAATAAACATTAAAAAGAAAAAGAAAACTACAGCAGGCACTGGCACATCAGAGTCATTTTTCTAGAGTTACCAAATTGATAGATTAGCTTTGTTTTTCCTTCTTTACTCTGAAGTCAATATTTTGATGTGACTATTTAATAAGGCAAGAAAGTAACTTCACTGTGTCATTGCACTTGTTAGAAAGATGTCTGCACATGCATATTTAATTGGGAACTAAGGGATCTTAGAAGCAAGACTTACATTGCTACTACCTTGCTGATCACTCTTGGTTAGTTAACAAAATAAAGCATGCATTTTTGTTTCCTTTCTTTCAAAAACATAGGCTTTTTTTGTCCAAGTAAAGCATAAAATCTAGTATTTTGGTATCACTTTTAAGGTGCCATTAGATCTATCTGGAACAGTCCAAATGCATTCTCAAACAATATCATTTTGTTTGTTAAGATCTTAAGCTAAATTGTTATTTGGCTAGAGATTCTCAACCCTAGTAGGAACGTTTTTCTTAATTCCACTCCCCATTTCATTCTCATTTCTGGTCAATACTATCCCTCTAGGAGTCAAAGAACACCTAAACTCCAGGGATACAATGAGACCACTGTCACAAGAAAATAGATTTTCTAGAGCAGCGATAGAAGATTGCAAATAGAAGCAAACCAGGGAAAAGACAAGATTGTGGTGCTTCTTACACTGGAAGGGGTGTGGATGCCTTGTGCTCCTGGGGTTCAGCAAAACACAGTTTAAAAACGGTTCCATTATCTCTTAAATGATATCACTTAAGTGATGACTTTGTGCCAATGGATTTTGTACATAGAAGAAGAAATGCAGGGACTGGGATAGAGTGGCAATACTCAGTTGCAAAATGATTAACAAGGAAATTTAGAATATGTTTACTGCCTATTTATTTTAGGTTACAGATGACATAAAAATGAAACTAAGGGAACACTCTTATGGAAAACTTCCAGACATATGATAATAAACCTATTGACCCGCATATCCTACTTGAAAATCATGCTCTGGTGGATCTTTTGGATGATGTTCCCTCTTTGGATTGGTTCTCCATTTCCCCTCCCACGGACAGTTATAATGAGAAGGCTGGTCCTTCTCTCTTCTAAACGAGGCATATCTCCGCCTTGGCTCTTTCTTCCCCCTTGTTAGAAAGAAGGCCATTTGGGGGTGGGCTCAGAGGACATGGGAGCAGACAAGTTAGTGCAGCTCTGTTCTAGGTGTTAGGGAGAAATGTTTTCCCTGAAGTTTAACTTTTCAAACCTTTTACTGATAAACCTTGAGGGCTACAATGAGACTACAAGCAAAGGGGCAATATCTGAGCAGATTGATTCAACTACTTTTATTTTCTTAACCATTTTACTGAGGTGTAATTGACATGTGAAAGGCTATACATATTTAATGTAACAACTTGATGAGTTGAGGGATAAGCATAAAAACAAAACAAAAACCATAAATCATCCACAGATATACCCATAACCTCGCAAAGTTTCCTCACACTCCCACCATTATTATTATTATTACTAATTTATTGGTATGTGTGTATTATGTGTGTGTGTGTGTGTGTGTGTGTGCGTGTTGTAAAAACATGTAACGTAAGATCTGCCCTCTTGGAAAACTGTAAGTGTACAATATAGTATTGTTGGCTACAGGCACTATAATATAGAACTTCAGAACTTACTTATGTTGCATAAAACTTTGTACTCTTTGACCATGACCTCCCCATTTTCTCCTCCCCACAGCTTCTGGTAACCATCATTCTACTCTCTGCTGCTATGAATTTCAGTATTTTAGATTTCACTCATAAGTGAGACCATACAGTAGTTGTATTTCTGTGTCTGGCTTATTTCACTTAGAATAATGCCTTCACATTCCCTCCATGTTGTAAATAGCAGAAGTCCTTTGTTTTTGAACGCTGAATTATATAGACACTGAGGTTATTTCCATATCCTGGATATTATTTCCAACTACTTTAAGTTCAGGCAAAACAAGTCTTCAAATCTTACTCAGGAACCTACTTCCATCACAAAGTAGAAGAGTAGAGTGGGATTTCGGGCTAAGGATTAGTTTTATATTATAAAAAGATGTGTCTGTGTGTGTAAGGTTAAGAAGTATGTTAGTGAGCTAAAGATACTGTTTAGACATCTAGGGTGATGGAATGAGCCAAAGGATCTTGGTGAAGCCCATGATGGCAAATAAGATATGTGGATCTATATATGAGTATAGTTTTCTGCCACAGAGGCATGGCACTACCCTGTATTGTGAAAATAGATGCTCCTATTACAGAAGCATCATGGAAGCATTTTCCATTTCTCTACTATTTAAAATTCAAAACTCCTGGCATTAGCTTGGCTTGCTGGCATCAGCTAGGTTTCCAAAGTTTTCATTTTATACAAACTGAACTTTTATTCAGTATGGGTCAAGTGAGGAGTCAGTGAATGTTCTAAGACAAGGAAATTTGGTCAGGATTATACATCTAAGACAAGAGAGTCTTTGAAACCATGGGCATTGTTTCAACTTGAAACTACAATTATGAAAGTATATAATTGCAAAATCATAGCATCAGTCCCAACCTCAAAGAATATTCAAGGGATGTTTGAATATTTTCTATGATGCCAACCCATATTAACAACATATCACCTAAAAACCTGGGCTCTTTGGAGATTTCCTGAGGTAATTATTACAACCATTTTTGTTTTTTGTTTTTTGTTTTCAAAATCTTTTTTCCTTCTTACCTGGATTATTTAGAATTGCTATTTGGAGTAACATTCCACTCCAAAGTATTAGGTACTACTTAAAGTCTCGACTCTCATACGATGGACTCATGATGTGAATATTTTCAGTCCCATTTTCCTAACGATGATGATCCCAATGACCTTTTCTTGATGTTCAAAAGGTGACAAGGCCACTTCTTGCCTACCTTGTCATAAACTTATTTCTAGATGCAGGTCAGCATTAGGTTTATAACTTTTGTTCCTTAAGTAATTGCCATTTTCAGGAGATGGCTTTTCACTTGAGTTTTTCCAGTAAACTTTATTTTACAGTTGCTATAGTTTCTTTGGAGTTTTGTTTTGTTATCTGAACTGAAACTCAGGGAAGTCTAGAGATGACAATGAGAGTCACTAAATAAATATTAATCCCAACATAAGCAATAACCTCTATATCTCTCACAGAGGAGGGAAGCTTACCAGATTTTCTTAAGGAATTTTATAATGGAGGATTTGAAGCATACAAGTAATGATTCTATTGTCACCAAAGTTTTTGCACGACCAAGGACGATGTGGACATCAGGGAACATGCCTATTTTAATTCATGAACTTTACATAGAAGTAGAATTATATACTACCTAGATCCAAATAAAGGCTGGCTTTATTAATTTTTTATTTATGTGGTTTTTTTTTTTTGTTTTTTTTTTAAATTTTTTTTTCAACGTTTTTTATTTATTTTTGGGACAGAGAGAGACAGAGCATGAACGGGGGAGGGGCAGAGAGAGAGGGAGACACAGAATCGGAAATAGGCTCCAGGCTCCGAGCCATCAGCCCAGAGCCCGACGCGGAGCTCGAACTCACGGACTGCTAGATCGTGACCTGGCTGAAGTCGGACGCTTAACCGACTGCGCCACGCAGGCGCCCCTATTTATGTGTTTTTAAGTCAGCTTTGTGCCCAGCACAGTGCCCAACAGTGGGCTTGAACTCAACCTTGAGATCAAGACCTGAGCTGAGATCAAGAATTGGACGCTTAGCCAGCTGAGCCACGCAGGTCCCTAAAAGCTGGTTTTAAATTGCACCTGTGCACAGAAGTGGCAGTTTCAACTGGTCTGCCATAAACTGTTGGGAAATGGGTCAGCGCTTTCAAAATATTTACGGATGAAAAATGCAGAATGTTACTCTCAGCTTTGCAAAAAGTTGTAGATCCAGTTGGAATCTTTGTACTAAAATAGTAATTTGAGAAAAAAAAATTGCCTCCTTCTTTAGCCGAGTAGGCAGTGGGAATATCACTGCTTATTCCAGAATTATGTAATTTATTACACTTTTAGGAATCAAGTGATTTTTTTTTAAATTAATGTGCTAATGCATTTATTTCCAGAGGTTGAGCAAAATTAAAATAAACCCCAAGCCCTGGTGGTCCTCAGGCTTCCCTAACTTGTCTGCTTGTGGATATTCTTTTATTTATTTATTTTTGGGGGGAGGGAGAGGGAAAGAGAGCATGCGAGTGGGTGAGAGAAGGAGGGGTAGAGGGAGAAGGAGGGAGAATCTGCTTGAGGATGTTCTTAATGCAATCCACAGGAATGGCATACATCCACCTTCATATCAGAAGCAGTCAAAGAACAAAACTGCTCTCTCAGGAGACGAGCTTGGATCATATTCCTTCAACCTTCTCCAAAAAAAACGTGCCCTGAGTTCGTTCTGAGAAACAGAGAAATCAGGCACAGCCTCACACACTCCTGATTTTGGCTCTAAAATGTTGAATGAGGAGAAAGGGGCTCTGACACATTTCTCAGTCACAGGCACCGACCTGTCACACATCTGTCCAATCACAGTCAACCCAGGAACTTGATATCTTTGAGGCAAGAGAGAATTTTTTTTTCAGGTAGACTTAAAGAAATGAATTAAGGCTTGTCGGTGTGATTTTAAACAGGCACCGCTCCGATTTAAACCTTCTCCCTGGAAGATAGATGGATATCCAGAATCTTAAATTCAGGAAGGAGTATTCATTGGTTATAAGAGCTGATGAAATAGAAAAAAAAAATGATAAAATATCTCCAGGGGATGTCAAGGGATAGGCTTGCTCTTTGAAACTCTCTCCCTCTGTGTGATAGGGAGGCTTACCCAAAGCTAAGGTGCCTGGTGTAGTCCCAGTCTTTTCTGTATTTCCCTCTGTCATAGCTACAGCACTTGTCCCGTGGTCCAGAAAAGACCCCATCCCATTTGCTGTTGCCTGGATGTGTGTACTAATAAAAGTTGGACATTGTTTTGTGTGTTTCCTTCAGTGGGCGTGAAATGTTCTACTTCCGTGTAGGCAAAATAACAAAATCGAACCACGAAGAGGAAATGACTTTTATTAGAAATACAATGTGCCACATGCGGCCCTTCCTCTAGGTTTTACTGACTACCTGGCCTGGTCAGGCCAGACAATAGAGTCAGGAACCCAGAAGCAGGTAGGAGCCACTCAGTTGAAGGAGTGATGTATCACAGTATGTGGACGAACTGTTCAGTCTGTGACTTTATGAAAAAGAAAACATATAAATTAGTTTGATTGGAACACACTGTGGAATTAGAATTGTGGATGTTTTAATTTTTTTTTAACGTTATATTTCTTTATTTTGAGAGAGAACAAGAGAAAGCGAGTGGGGGAAGGGCAGAGAGAGAAGAAAAAAATCCCAAGCAGGCTTTGCGCTGTCAGTGCAGAGCCCAATGTGGGGCTCGATCTCACGACCCTGATCCCAGGTCGGGATCATGACCTGAGCCGAAATCAAGCGTCAGATACTCAACCTACCGAGCTACTCTGGTGCCCTGAGTTACCTGTGTTTTATAATGAAGAGGCCCATACATATAGAAACATCAAAGATGATAAAACCAGATTCTCCCCATGAAGAAAAGTCCTGATAGAACTTAGAAGCTAGAGGAGCCTTCACTCTTCCACTTCTCATTGAAAAAATGTTGCGTGGAAAAGTCTAGCCAGAGAGGCAAAGCAGAAAAGAGAGTTCTAACAGCAGTCCATTTCTCAAAGGACAGAAGTGAACAGCTAGGCCTGTTGGAAAGTGACAATGAAACGTGAACTAAAGACATCTCCTGGGAGATTCTTCCCATTTTAGGTCAGCTCTGAAGTCTGGAGTTGTTCTGGACAATGCATGGTCCCCGGCCGTTCCACTAAATCTGGAGACTTCTGCTGTCTCTGCAGCACCAGGCAGCGCTCTCGGTGCTCGCGTAGTGATACTTCCTTGTAAACCAAAGAATCATCCAGACGCCCGGTCACCTGAGCCCACATGCCCACAGGCCACAGGTGCCCTACTCCAAGCAGATCCTGGGCACTGAGAGCTCTCCCTGTGTGCAGCCTGGCTGAGACCTCACAGCTCTTCTCCAGCCACGTGCCTGACTTGGTCTGTTGGCACATCACTGCCCCCTGTGCCATTTTGGAGTCAGCACAACAAAGACCCGGGGTCTTTCTCATGGCTGTTCTACGCCTCATGCTTTTTTGTCAGTACATCTCTATCAAGGAGACAGTTTCATGAATTTCTCCTTCACTTGGTAAGGAACTAAGAACGGGAATATGGGCGTGTGAGATAGTGATGAGGGCCTCCATGGCTTGGCATCCTTCACAGGGTAATGGGGTGTGTTTCCATGCCTGCTGTCCACTGGAGAGGGAGGCAAGGCAGGGAACTTCTCGCTTGTATTCCCCGCTTCGGCTGGCTCTGAGCAGTCTGATTTCTACATGCACATCCTGCAGGCTCTGTGACAGACAAGCACGTCCTTCACCTGTTCCTCACCGTTTGCCGCGTGGCCATGTGGCATTTGTCAACTGTGAAGGTACAGTTTGTGCTAAGCTGCAGAAGCAGAACCTGCATCGAGGATGTGAGTGCAAGTAGTTTATTTTGGAGGTGGCCCCAGGAAAGATTGGTGCTCAATCCCACTGGGGAACTCTGGAAGCCAGTGTGGATCATGCAGTTGAGAGTTACCCCACCCAAGTGTGAGAGTTAAGGGGTTTCTACCACTTCCTCCTCTCAGTCATTGGTGGAGGGCTGCTGGCCTGGGTGATGGGTGCTTCCAGCCCACTTCCAAGATGGGCTAGGTGGGATCTGGCAGCCAGAGGATGCATGAAGGCAGCCACAGGACGCAAGAGGACAGCCACAGTCAGGTGGAGGTCAGGCTGGTGTGGGTGCATGGGAGGAGTGGAGGAGCCTCGGCAAGTCCTCTGGCTCTCCCTCCCTCCCCACCTCTACCCATCATAATCTCCAGAGAGCCCTGTTTCAATAGCTGCCAGAATTGGACTTGGTTCAGGCACACTCAGATCAGGTGGCCTGGGAAGGTTGGGCCCCTAAAACAGGGCTGCTCCTGGCCTTGCTCAGACACAAAAGCCCTGTGAGGCTTTTGCCATGTTAGCCAGTCGTGGAACCCAGGCCGACTCAGTTCAGAGATTGTTCTAATAGGCTCTACAACCAAACCCATATTCCTGACACCCCAACCTGCCTCTGCTCTTTGCTCATCACATCTCCTGAGATTTTTGGAATTTCCTTGATATTTCTGGGAACTTCTGTGATGAGTCTCCATTAATTACCCTGGGCTTGACTGTTCATCAGCCTACATTTACTGCAAACGTGGGTCTGAGCTTTGTTCTGCAGAGTCCTGACGTGAGCAGCTTACACACATTGGTGGAGAAGTAAGGCAGGGAGATGAGTCTGTACCTGCAAGAGGGTCAGAGCGAGGTGCACCGTTTCCAGTTCCCAGCTTCCAGTGGGCTTCCTTTGGTCTTGAGCAAGGGGTTTCTTTGAAATGACTGTCACGCAAAGATGGCGCCCAAACTCCTAGCCCATGAGATCATGGCCTCCGGGCAATAAGGAAAATCGTGCCCCCTTTATTTCAGCTTTGGAAGCCTCAAGACAAAGAATCATCGTTGCTTTTTAATTAATCAATCAATCAGCCAAATAACAAATGTTAATTAGGCAACCACTGTTTGCCAGCCCAAAGTGGCAGATGCTGAAGGAAGCTCACAGATGTTGGAAAGGGTTCTTGCCTTTGGCAAGTTTACAGCCCAGATGAAGAGACCAAATTTATAATGCGTGACTCTAAGGTAGCATGATTTAATTTTTAGAGCAAACATGCCAGAATTTTTACATGGCTAATTCCCCCTCATGTGTTCCTATATTAAAGTATTATTGTTTCCAATTATGTAATGGTTATTATTGTAGTTACATAGCTTTGCACTGCAACATGTTTGTGGTAACTACGTTGGACAGCAGAACACTAGAAATGAGATGATTTTTCTCAGCCACCCTGTAACCTGAGGTTACTCTCTTTCATCACTGAACAGTGATGTAACAATTTTATTGACTATACACAGAGCTGAAGAGGCAGTTCGAGAAAATGCTGACAAGGCTGGACCAGCAGCAGGACACGGAGGCGAATCTGTTTCACCATTACTCGATGCTGTAATTGGAGCTTGCATGGAACAGGGGATTTTACTTCAAAAAGCCTTGCTTATGGTGACTCTTTCTTTACAGGGAGGAAAACTGATTTCTAGAGGTACAAAGTACTGAACATTTACTGTGAGCCAAGTAGTGTATATGTATTTCCACCTCACACAGTCCTATTGGGTAAGTTTTGACTTGTTCCATTTGCCAGTTGAAGAAACTGGCTCAGAGAGCTTGGATGACTTCCATGCCCTCCTGCTCCTCGAGGTCAAGGCAGGTTTGGATGCTGGTCTCTGGGATCCCATAGTTAGTATAAAGTACAGCCTGGGACTGGCGAGAAGTCTCCCTCAGCAAGGGCTGCAATTAATAGAGGCCTTGCTTCTTCATTCAGGTGTAGAGGAGAGTGTTGCCAAAAGCCGGTTCAGTGTCCAGGATAACAGTGGTGGATACCTGCCAGGGGCTGAGTGGGGACCCAAGCCAGGGCGGCCACAGGTCTGCTCTCACATTTGTCCAGACGTGGAGGAGGCCGAAGTGACGTTATCTTTGAGACTAACAACCAACTCTGTGCTATCAACATCGCTTCAAACACCCAAATCTAATTCTTGGCGTGAGAGATACAGAGCAAGGGAAAGGAGGAGAAATGTCCTAATAAAAGAAAGGGCACAGTGCGAATCCCATTTCTTAGAAAGAATCTTAAGAAATTCTTTCTTTTGTCTGCATTGTCATCAACTCTCCGCCTGCTGTGCTCGCTTTCTTTCCGCTACCCCTTCCCCTCAATATGCATCGAAACTTCTTTTTCCTCTTTTGTTCAGTTTAGCAGGAAAGATCTTTGGAGACGAAGGAATGGGCGCCTTTAGCAAGCTCAGATATCAAATAATTTTTTCACCTCCCTGTAATTGAAATCACAGGATCAGGATTTGCTTCCGTCTGGCCAGCTCCTCTCTTGTTCTTTGGGATCACAGATGGAGTGGGGTGAGGGTGCTGTTGACTCCCCACGGCTTGTCATCTGACAGACGGACACCCCAGCCAGGAAGGGGTCTGACTCTTAGATGAATTCTTTTATCCTCAAAGGGGCTTCCTGCAAAGGAAACCATTAGTGTTTTGCTATTGGGTTTCTACTCCCCATGGTGTCTAAGAAACCATTCATTTAATTTTGTGACATTTTGAGTGGATTTGGAGAGCTAAGCCCATTTGAAAAGGCCTGTTCCTGTCTGGGAGGACAGAGCGAATGCAAATAGAATCCCAATGGTCAAACCACCAGCAGGCTGAGTGTGGGCCTGCCTGGCCCTGGGGACATTTCTGGTCTCCCTTTAGCCTTTGAGACACATGTCATGGGTTATGTTCCTCATAGTCGGTGATGTGGCACCCAGCTCTTCCCTTGTCATGGCTGTGAACTGACCCCAGAACATGAGAAAATTGGCCTGAAACTCGACAGCCAAGGCAGCTTAAGGAAGCTCATGCATTAAAGAGAATGGTGCTGTACGTGTGCCTTCCTCATCCTTATCTGGTGGGCAAAGGTGAGGGGGGCACCAAGGTGAAGAGCACATGACCCAGGGGATGCACACCTGGATGGGAGGGCCAGCTCTGTCATCGCTGGCTGCATCACCTGGGTAAGGTCATGGCAAAATGCTGTTAATAATTGTCAGAGTTATGGGGCACCCGGGTGGCTCAGTTGGTTGAGCATCTGACTGCGGCTCAGGTCATGATCTCGCGGTCTGTGAGTTCAAGCCCCTCGTCGGGCTCTGTGCTGACCGCTCAGAGCTTGGAGCCTGTTTCAGATTCCTGTGTCTCCTTCTCTCTCTGCCCCTCCCCCACTCATGCTCTGTCTCTCTCTCTCTCTCTCTCTCTCTCTTTCTCTGTCAAAAATAAATAAACATTAAAAAAAATTAAATAATTGTCGGAGTTATCAGCCTGTGGGGGTTGTTCTGAGACCAGAGATAAGATGATTTATATAAAATATTTAGCATGCTACTGGGACACAGTAAACTCACAGTGTTAGGTATCACTAATACCGTGTTCAATACTGCTTTCCCTTTTATGCTACTTATCCACCGTGATTTGCTGTATATCCCTTCTTTTACTCGACCAGCACTGTCCAATAAAATATAATGCCAGCCACATATGTAACTTTAAGTTCTTTAGTAGCCACATTAAAAAAGTGTAAACAAAGTAAAATAAGGTAAAATTAATTTTTAATCACATATTTAAACCCCTCAAATAAAAAATGATCATTTCACCGTGTGATCAGTATACAAATTTTTAATGAGATATTTAATTTTTTTTTTTTTTTTTTTTGGTAATCCCTGGTCCTTGGACTCTTTGTGTACTTAACACATGCAGATCATCTCAGTTCTGTTGAGCCATATTTTAAGTCCTCAATAGTCATCCAGAGCTAGTGGCTGCCCCACTGGATGGCGCTGGCCCAAGCTCTATAATTTATAGGCATTTGGGGGAAAAAAAATGCAAAACTTCTCAAGGCAATTCTCTGAGGATATCATTTCTTAAATTTAGGTTTTTGGGTTTTTTTTTTAAGTCATTGTTGATAATTTGTATTTTTCTAGATGTTAGTCTATTCTATTAAGATCTTTAAATTAAGTACAAACATGTTTGATATATGATTCTCTTTTGATCTAAAAGCTTCTACGCTTATGGTTATGGCCTATTTTCCATTCCTAATTTCATCAGACTCGGAGATGTTAAACCTGTTTACTTTAGCAAGGTATACAGTTACTCTTTTGGGGGCAGTCTTAATGAATTTCCATTTTAACACAGACTGGGAGGGAAGCTTCTTTGTGTTTGGAGCCAAGAGGTCATGAATGGCCCTGGTTAGAGCCGATCTGGAGGCAGAGCTGAAATAGAAGCCATATGACTGTGGGCTGAGGGGGAAAAAGGAGCCAAGAATGTAGAAAGGTGGACTCTTCTAAAAAGAGATCCAAATAAGAAATGTATGGGCAGCTGGAGCTGGAGCTGGAGGAGAGGTGGGGCTCAAGATTAAGAAATGACCAGTTAGAGGCACCTGGGTGTCTCAGTCGCCGGAGCGGCCAACTTCAGCTCAGGTCACGATCTCACAGTTTGTGAGTTCGAGCCCCACATCTGGCTCGCTGCTGTCAGTGCAGAGTCCGCTTCAGTTCCTCTGTCCCCTCCTCTCTCTGCCCCTCCCCTGTTCACCCTCTGTCTCTCAAAAATGAATTAAAATTTAAAAAGAGAGAGAGAGAGAGAGAGAGAGAGAAATAACCAGCTATTAAGAGGGTGGGCTGGCAGGCATCCTTGACTCAGACATCCAAACCTATGCTCTCAGAGAGAGAACCCCCTGCCCCTGGGCCCAAGAGCTGTACCCTGATACAAGCTCATATGGCAGCTTGTGCTCCCCTTTTCTAGCTCTTTTAATATTTGTCACGATATGCCCATTTTATATTCATTATATATCATCCCTGTCATTCATTAGACCCTAAGCTCCTTGAAGGAGAGAGTCATGTCTGTCTTCTTTGCCAATAGATTTCTTGTGCCTGTTGTAGTGGGTGGTAACCCCTACATTCGTAATAAATACTTCTTGAGTGAAAAAACACAAAACTGCATTTCAACTTTGATTCTGCATTAGAGGGGAGATAGTGATAGGGTGTGGGGAGATTGTCATCAACTCTGAAGAGGGTGAAGCTGTGAGACAGAGAATAGTTTTAACTATGTCCTTCACAAAATGGGATTAAGTGTGACCAAGAACAGACACAAAAGGATAGTTACTGAGGAAGAAGAGAAGAGACACCCTCTTTTGAAGAGGATTAAAAGGTTGCCATATGGGTTTGTAGGCGAGAAACAGAAACCTGGGGCCACCGACTCCTGATAATCCTCACTGTCTTGATGAGACAGGAGCTGATGTTCTCAGGGGTGCTTGAGGGAGATAGTGAAGGTTAGCTGCTGAAGGGGAGAGGGGAATGGAGAGGAAGTGGAAAAGGACAAGTGAAAGACCAGCAGTGGACCTGGGGATTCAGTGGAAGATGGAGTGAATGGGTGAGGTTGTCTCCAGTCCATCAGCAGCCCAGGTGGTAGAGAAGGTGAGAGCATTTAGGGGACTAGCCCTGGGCTGTGGACTGGGCAGGTAAAAAAAAAAGTACAACAAAGAGGCTGCAATTATGGGAAGCATCAAGGAACAGGAGAATGTGGGTCAGAGGGATGGAGTTTGGAGTTTCATCTTTCACAAGTGGAGTTGCTCTCGGTGATGGCCAGGTCCCTGGAGTGACCAGAGAGTGGGTAGCTGAAGCCAATGGATGTGAGGATGGAGTTTGGTATGGTTGTTATCTTGAACATCGGTACCCCTTCCCATTCCTTCAGGCCATATGTTGGAAGGAAGCGTTCAGGTTTCTCATCTAGATGACCATGGCAGTAGAGAAAGGTAGTTGACAGATGACAGAAGCAAGGAAGGGTGTAGCTGGAGGAAAGAGTCAACCTCAAAACTGGAAGCTTTATTTGAGGATGAAGAGCAAGCAGTGTGGCAAATGCAGATCCTGGCTCTTACACTAATGTCTGGAAAGTCATTAAGACTTTTCCCTCTGAATCAGTGTGGTGAGCTGCTGTGTTCCTGACATCCATACTTTCTCAGACACTAGAAACCGTCCTTCCATGTTTCCCACACCTCAGTCAGTCAATCTCTCCATACTGAGATTTATTAGCCCAGAGAGTCTCTATGTTTGATTAAGGACCAGAGCTTCTCCAAGCCCAGAAAACTAAAATGTTGAATGGAAACATGGAAAAAAATAGTCAGAACTGACTCCTTGAAGTTACTGCCAACAGCCAATGTGCTAAGGACTTTGTAGTTAAAACACCCACGTCATTTCTCCATCTGAGGAACGTTTGTGTAAATAAAAATCAGTTTGTTCTCACTAGTGTTCTCATCAGCTTTGGTGGGGAGGGGCGGGCCATCCTTCATCTTAGACATTCGGGATCAGAAAGTGTACCCATGCTACTTAGGCAACATTATAAGTCACCATTTGCCCTTGTCCCTCCTTTTCCCTAAGAGCATTTGTGAGCCAGATCTTGTCCTTTGCCCCACCTGTTCTCCGTCAACTTCCCATCGGTGACCCCAGACCACAAACACCGTGTGTGAGGCCTTGGCAGGTGCATGAAGGTCTGCTGTGAAATTGATGTCTGTCCTTGAATTACCTGCTCACTGTTGGGAAAGTAAGAGAACTTTGCAAGCTTAGCAAACTCTCAAACTTACCTGAGAGCGATAAAAATCTTAAGGGAAAAACTATTCGGGATGTAGGCTAACATATCTTCAGATTAATCAGATATTCACCAGAAGCCTGGACAGCCATCAGCCAGTGACTGAGAGGTAGGAAAGATCCATAGGAAATTTAGAGAGGCGTTGAGGAACTTGACAGACATAATCTGCTTTCTCTGAAGGTGCTGGTTTTAGGGATGCTGACCCATTTCTCTGGGAAATGTGTGGTTCTGCTGACTAGTGAATACAAGAGAAAGGAGTGATTCATTGGAAACCGGCACGTGCTCCAGTCCTGCCTTTTTTCGGCAAGGCCTTTGGCACTCTGGCTCTTGTTTCCGCATCTGGGAAATGGGCCGGCTGTCAAGATTAATGCTTTCCGATAGTGCTCCAGTATGAAAACCTAGGGAGTGCCCCAGCACACCTCATGCTTCTTGTTCTTATTTCTTTGGCTTTCCGATTCTCTGATGTCATGGCCTCACCTTCGATGCCTGTCTTTGGTGACTCATTTCAATCCCTGCTTTGGTTTTTTGGGTCTCGTCTCAATACTCAGCTCTTACCTAGATTCATTCTCCCAACATAAGTCTCCCTATAAAGCCTCCAGAATGGGATCCCTCTTCATTTTCCGAAGGGAACTTAGACATCCACTGTTAGAACACCTCTGGTTTCCTTGAGGGGTACCCAGCTGAAACCTGAACGTGACATCTACCACACCCAGTCCTCACCTTATCACTAGTAAATTTCTACCTCCAGCCCATGTCACGATACATTCCAGAGAATCTGTGGCTCTGGCTGTGTTCACAAGGGCCTCATGGAGAACTCCATGATGATCTAGCTCCAGGGACCGAGCACTCTGACAGCTCAGACCTCATTGTCTGTGTTTTGACCTGGAAACATGTTTTGGGGCCTTTTCCCTCAGGACTGCCACGTACAATTGTGCACTACACGTCTCTGGGAGGTGTTTTTCATATCCACTATGATGCAAAAGTTGTCCCCTAGAGCTACATAGGGCATAGCTTGCATGGCCATATGCAGCAGATTGTTCATTGTTACCCCTGGAACAGATCTTCCTTTGAGGTTGTTGAGGAGGGAATGCACAGGTTGTTGGTTTTTTTTTTTTTATTTTTTAAAATGTTTATTTTTGAGAGACAGAGAGAGACAGAGCACAAGCATGGGAATGGCAGAGAGAGAGGAAGACACAGAATCTGAAGTGGGCTCCAGGCTCTGGGCTGTCAGCACAGAGCCCACTGCAGGGCTCGAAGTCACGAACCACTAGATCATGACCGGGGCCACTTAGCTGACTGAGCCATCCAGGCACGCTGAGAATGCACAGTTTTATCAGGAAGGCAGAATGTTGGATGTGTGAAGCTGGACCCCCTCAATGGCTCAGAGGCACTCCCTTAAATGGTTACAGTATATGTGGTTACATGTACCTAAAATTCAGCCAGTGTCAGGTGATGTGGGCCATGTTCTTCAGAAGGTTCAATTTTGACATTGTCAATGACCTGGCATCCCACACTGAGGAGCAGATAACAAAGGTAAGTTGAGAACCTCAAGAAACCCTCTGGACTGGGAAGCTTTCAACCCTCTGAGACTGTGTAACAGTTGATGGCAGTGATCGAGTAAGGGCAGCAAACAAATGTTTGCTCACAACAGCTCCCAGCTGAGATCCATCCAGGAGCAGAGAGCTGAGTCTCCAAAACAGAAGGCTATATCCTCCTGGAGGAAAAGGCTGTATCCAAGGACTGTGGCTGGGCCTCTGTTGGTCCATGGAAGCTCTATCGGACCTATGTCAGACATGGTACCTTCTGGTTCTAATCTCTCTATTATCATACAAGGGTGGAGATCTTCATCGGTTTGTACACTTACCTATCCCAAGGCCTGGGACACAGTGGGTAGTCAATAAATATTTCTTGAATGAATGTATCACTATTCAGTAATAGGTCAATGATGAGCCTTGGACTCTCAAAGAATTTATGCATCTATTTCTGCCCTAGGATACCATTACAATGTATTCTCTTGTACAATGTACCTCTCCCATAACAGAGACAATTTCAACCTTTCCTTGAATGTTGGTCATGTATCTTCATCAATTTAACTTTTCTGTTCATTATAGAGATTGAGTACACAGACAATCTAGACCCATGATCTACAACCATGACTATTACCCCACAGTTTTTCTTCCTTCCTTTCTTTCTTTCTTCCTTCCTTCCTTCCTTTTGTTTTCTTTTTCCTTTATTTTTTCCTTTTTTCTTTCTCATTTCTTTTCTTTTGCATTTTTTAAAAATATTTATTTATTTATTTTGAGAGAGCAGGAGAGAGACAGAGAAAGAGGGAGAGAAAGAATCACAAGCAGGATTCACACTTGGCATGGAGCCTAATGCAGGGCTCGATTTCATGACCATGAGTGGGACACAACCAACTGAGGTTTTAGAGAACATTATCCAAAGTGGTACACTTCTGGACTCACTTGTCCACTTCCTAATACCACATGGAGTCTATCAAGAGGCCCATTAATGTATCCCCGTCAGATGGGAATGCAAGCTGGTGCAGCCACTCTGGAAAACAGTAGGGAGGTTCCTCAAAAAACTCAAAATAGAACTACCCTATGACCCAGCAATTGCTCTACTAGGCATTTATCCATGGGATACAGGTGTGTTGTTTCGAAGGGACACATGCACCCCCATGTTTATAGCAGCACTATCAACAATAGCCAAAATATGGGAAAAGCCCAAATGGCCATCGATGGATGATTGGATAAAGAAGATGTGGTATATATATGTATATATATATGTATATATATACGTATATATATATACATACACACACAATGGAGTATTCCTCAGCAATCAAAAAGAATGAAATCTCGCCATATGCAACTACATGGATGGAACTGGAGGGCATTATGCTAAATGAAATTAGTCAGAGAAAGACAAAAATCATAGGACTTAACTCATATGAGGACTTTAGGAGACAAAACAGATGAACATAAGGGAAGGGAAACAAAAATAATATAAAAACAGGGAGGGGGACAAAACAGAAGAGACTCATAAATATGGAGAACAAACTGAGGGTAAGTTACAGGAAGGGTTGTGGGACGGGGGGATGGGCTAAATGGGTAAGGGGCACTAAGGAATCTATTCCTGAAATCATTGTTTCACTATATCCAACTAATGTATCTAAAATTTTAAAAAATAAAAAATAAAATTTAAAAACAGAGAATGTTATACATCCTCATTTACCAGTACGGCTAAAATCTACAAGAGTGACAATACCGGATGCTAGTGGGAATGTGGAGTTAACGGCAACTCCCACCCGTTACTGGTAAGAGCGAACATGGCACAATCACTTGGGAAGCTGGCAGTTTCTGTTCTAGTTAAGTACTCATTTCTCTATGATCCATAAACCCCAATCGTAGGTATTTACCTAAGAGCAATGATTGTGTATGCCCATAAAAAGATTTATATGTGGATATTCATAGAAACTTTAATCTTAATGGCCCCAAGTTGGAAAAATATCTACCTGAGAATGAATAAACAATGTGTAAATATTTATAATTAGCAATAAAAGGAACTATTGATACATGTAAAATATATATATATATATATACATATAGCCCTGTGAGAGAAATAGCACCAGGCAAGCCCTCAGCCACTGAAGATGTAGTCCACAACAGTTTATTTTCTTTCTTTTTTAAAATTTTTTAAAAAATGTTTACTTATTTTTGAAAGAGACAGAGACAGAATGCTAGTGGGTTAGGGGCAGAGAGAGAGGGAGACACAGAATCCAAAGCAAGCTCCAGGCTCTGAGCTGTCAGCACAGAGCCCGATGCGGGGCTGGAACTCACGGGCCGTGAGATCATGACCTGAGCTCAACCGACTGAGCCATCCAGATGCCCCAAAGGTTTATTTTCTATACCTGTAGTATGCTGAATAACGGTCCCCAAAGGTATCTAGGTCTTAATCCCTAGAACCAGTGAATGCTGACTTATATGGCAAAAAGGACTTTGCAGATGTGATTAAATTAGACTCGAGATGGGGAGATTATCCTACACAATTTGGAAGGGCCTAGTGTAATAACAAGTGTCCTCCTGAGAGAGGAGCTGGGACGCCTGGGTGGCTCAGTCGGTTAAGTGGCCGACTTCGGCTCAGGTCATGATCTCACAGTTCGTGAGTTCGAGCCCCGCGTCGGGCTCTGTGCTGACAGCTCAGAGCCTGGAGCTTGCTTTGGGTTCTGTCTCCCTCTCTCTCTCAGCCCTTCCCCCCGGTTGTACTCTCTCTCTCTCTCTCTCTCTCTCTCAAAAATAACTAAACATTTTAAAAAATTAAAACAAAAAAAGAGAGAAGCTGTGGGAGATCTGGTTATAGAAGAAGAGAAGGCAATGTGAAGACAGAAGCAGAGGCTGGAGTGATACAGCTACAAACCAAGGAATGTTGGCAACAAACCAAAAGCTGGAAGAGGCATCAGATTCCCCGCTAGTGCCTCCAGAAGGAACCAGCTTTGCCAACACTTTGATTTTAGCCTCATAAGACTCATCTTGCACTTCTGGTCTCCAGACCTGTTAAGAGAGTAACTTTTTGTTGTTCTACACCACTAAGTTTATGGGAATTTGTTACAGTAGCTGTGAGAAACTCATATAACCTCCACACGAATATATTTGATCCTTTTTCAGATGAGGACAGGTACATCATAGCATTTCTGAGCACCGTCATTATCCAATCAGCCATCCTCTTTCCAGAGGACTGCAAATTACTCAAAAGAATGATAAAGACCCTCCGACCTCTCTGTTGGGAAGATCATTCACAGTAAGGCCTGCACCAGAAGCCCATGTCTGCAACTCTGCCACTCAGGCCAATCTTTACCCAACCTCTGGCACCAGTCAGGTTTCCAACAGGCCTGCCCATTCCAGCCTTACAAGAACGTGTGTGTCTATGGCTTGAAAATGAAGGGTTCTCTTCCCAACAAAACCCATGCTTTTAGAAGACAGCTCCTTGGCCTTCATCCGGGACCAATTATTTTCCCTTCTGGAGAGTATATGTCTTGTGGCCCCTCCTTTCCTTCTCTGCGTGACTTTGAAGAATTTCATTGTTTACTAGGGACTTTCATGTGAAGCAAAGAGAGCAAATAAGGTAGGTTCACAAACTTGCAACTAGAGGATGAGTAAGTTCTGGAGAGCTGATGCACAGCATAGTGATTATAGTCAACAATACTGTATTACAGTCTTCAAGTTGCTAAGAGACTAGCTCTTAAATGTTCTCACCACTTAAATGTTTTCACCACAAGAAAAGAAATGATAATTATGTGGTGTGCCAGAGGATTTAACTAATGCTATGGTGATAATCATATTAACAATATATAAACGTATCAAATCAACACATTGTACATCTTAAACTTACACAATGTTATGTCATCTGTGTCTCAATAAAAAATAATATTTCAGATTAATATTTATTTTATATTAATATAAAAAATTGTATATTAAGGCAGAAATAAAAGGGACTTAGGATTGTTTATTTATGTCGTACTGTTTCCGTACCTTGACTGTGGGTTTCTCCGGCTTATCCAGGATGACATTTGTACTTGTTGGTCAAATGTTTGACCAAATATATGGTCTTGTTTAGAATATATGACTTGTTTGGTCATATATTCACCATGTTTGTATTGTGGTTGGTACAGAGTTATGAAAAGGGGACATCATGCATTATTTCTAGGTCAGCAGCAAAAGAAAGAAAAAGAAAGAAAGAAAGAAAGAAAGAAAGAAAGAAAGAAAGAAACAGAAAGAAAGAGAGAGAGAAAAAAAGAAAGAAAGGGAAGAGAGAAAAAGATTCATAGGTTTACTTCTTTTAGTAAGCCACTAGGTAGTTTGGTGGAAAACAAGGCCTCTACTGTTGGTGGGAATGCAAATTGGTGCAGCCGCTCTGGAAAACAGTGTGGAGGTTCCTCAAAAAAATTAAAAATAGACCTACCCTATGACCCAGCAGTAGCACTGCTAGGAATTCACCCAAGGGATACAGGAGTACTGATGCATAGGGGCACTTGTACCCCAATGTATATAGCAGCACTCTCAAATTGTGGAAATTGTGGAAAAAGCCTAAATGTCCATCAACTGATGAATGGATAAAAAAATTGTGGTTTATATACACAATGGAGTACTATGTGGCAATGAGAAAGAATGAAATATGGCCCTTTGTAGCAACATGGATGGAACTGGAAAGTGTGATGCTAAGTGAAATAAGCCATACAGAGAAAGACAGATACCATATGGTTTCACTCTTATGTGGATCCTGAGAAACTTAACAGAAACCCATGGGGGAGGGGAAGGAAAGAAAAAAGATGTTAGAGTGGGAGAGAGCCAAAGCATAAGAGACTCTTAAAAACTGAGAACAAACTGAGAGTTGATGGGGGGGTGGGAGGGAGGGGAGGGTGGGTGATGGGTATTGAGGAGGGCACCTTTTGGGATGAGCACTGGGTGTTGTATGGAAACCAATTTGACAATAAATTTAAAAAAATAAAAAAACAAAAAAAAAAACAAAAGTAAATAAAAAACATTAGGGGCGCCTGGGTGGCGCAGTCGGTTAAGCGTCCGACTTCAGCCAGGTCACGATCTCGCGGTCCGTGAGTTCGAGCCCCACGTCAGGCTCTGGGCTGATGGCTCAGAGCCTGGAGCCTGTTTCCGATTCTGTGTCTCCCTCTCTCTCTGCCCCTCCCCCGTTCATGCTCTGTCTCTCTCTGTCCCAAAAATAAATAAAAACGTTGAAAAAAAATTAAAAAAAAAACATTAAAAAAATTTTAAAAAAGAAAATATTTTGAATGTAATGACAATGAAAATATAGCTAATCAAAAAATTGGTGGTGCAGCTAATGCAATGCTTAGAGGGAAATTTATAGTTTTTAATACCTTATTAGAAGAGAAGTGTTTAACTATATGCTAACTAATTTGGATGTAAATTTTAAAAAATTAAAAAAGAAAAAAAAAAGAAAACAAGGCCTCTACTTGTGGTTTAGTCTGTCGATTTTGGCAGTTTTTGTGCTCTATATGGTTCTTCTTTTTCACTTAGTTGAAGTCCTGATGTATGTATGTTATCACATGTATTTTATATATATGGTATATATGTTATTGTATATGTATATAATTAAGGGAGTAGAACCTATGAATATTTAATCAGGAGAAAGAAGGTCTAAACTTCTTAACCAGGTGCAACTGATTGAGTCCCACTCTGCATCAGGCACTGAGATGCTTTCAATATGTCACCTCATTTAATATTTTCAACAATTCGATAAAGGAGCATTATTCACTATTTTAAGATAAGGTAACCAAGTCTCAAGGATTTGAAATAATTTGTGGAAGTCTACATGACTAATGGGAGGTAAATCCAGAATTTGAATCTCGTTTTCAAAGCCACTGCTTATTCCTGGGCACTATCCACATGCATGAGGAAATACCCGGTTATCTGTCGTCACCAGGAAGGAGACTCAAATGGAGACACTACACCAGTTAGAGTGACCTTAGTCCTCTGCACCATTCTGAAATCCCTGACATGGTGCTTTTGACTTGAAACCCCTCAAGGATTCCCAGGAATATTTTGCATGGGGAAACACCATCATTGGGTTACCTACCTTAAAATGTAGGTTTGGGGTCTGAAACACTATTATTTATCCTATTATGCATCCAGAAAACATTAGGTTGGAGGATTTGGTGGTCCTGGCACAGAATGGACAACTAACACTACCTGTATATATTGATTTAGATCCCCAGAAATGGCAGCTGTAGTTGTATAATATGTGCCCTGCCATCTTGCTTCCATCCCTCACCTTGGGTGGATCATCTGTCCATGAAATAATGTCTGAGGAGGTCCACTGTGGTGGCCCAAGGGAGTGCATACTTGGCCGTACCTCTAAGTCAATGATGGTAAGAAGCTAAGAGATGGCCTGGAAGGGTCAGGGTGGAGAGAAGATTCTAACATGATTTTCGCCATATTGATACAAGATTTTTGCCATTTGATGAGCAACAGACTGCCTATCTCCAGTCTGGTCTTTTGTACCAAAGTAGCTGGGATTTGAAGAGGTCCCAACCTTCTCAAATGTCCCCAGTGAGGAGGAAAGGACCTGCTGTTTCTAACCTGGGTGTTTTAATACCAAGTAAAATGTCGAAGAGTTTCCTCAACTAGTACAACTTCCAAACAGGTATTGGTAATAGATCTTCTATATCATTCGGAAAAAAAGATCTCAAATTTATTTGGCCCCAAAAAGTTAGTTTTGTGTCATATTAGTTCTGTGAATTCTGCTGTGTAATGAAAAGAATGCTATAATCTAAATTTGTGAGGATATGGTATCTTCTGTGTTCTACTGCTTTTGGAGATTAACAGTGACATATGAATCCTACAATAAATTTATGTTTTCAGACCTGTTTCACCAAGGAATCCCACTGTGTATAATATCTATCAACATCCCTTAAAACCTGGGTTATCCAGCGCCCTCCTTGGGAAAGGCTGGAGAATGAACAACTCACAGGATACAGCCTAGGACCAGAAGCCTAGTGGTCCCAAAGCTACCTCATGCTTTTCTTGACTGGGTCTAAGACACACCAGGAAAGCAGAACTTGGCAATTGGGCAGGTGGTTGGATCCACAAACTCAACCTCCCTGCATCATTCTGCGCCCTGTCAGTGAACATCATGTGGCTGTGCTGTCCACACACACTGTATTCACCAGATGGCTGCCAAATTCGTGCCTCCCTAGGGCTTTAATGGGGGAAATGGAAGAAGTCCTTTGATTTTGGACACCTAAACTTCACCATCTATAAAATGGGACCTACACTTAGGTTTCTCAGAGGTGCAGTGGAGATGAGGTGAAAGGTTCTCTGAAATGTCCTGATTGTGGGGCATTATCTTAGCGCTGAGTACAACTCTTAGAGATAATGACCGCTATTAGTACCGCAAAGGAGGTGAAGCACATTTAATGCAAAAGAAAGTGATGCTATTTTGAAGAGGGTTCACACAACGGTGCATGTTATATGCATTTAGCTTGAAGATGGAGTGACAAGCATGAAGGAAGTAAAAGAATTCTATCAGTGGGCTGAAAAGCTCCATGCCTGTGCTCATGTGTTATATGAAGACGCAAACGGTAATGAGAATTTTGTTAATGAGAAAGCAAACTGCCTCTACAATTGCAGTATTGAATATGTAGGAAAAAAACTGAATAAGTGACTTCGTTCACTTATCCCCCTCCATCCCGTCCCAAGCGAACCCTTTCATCTTTTGGGATTAGTATGCATTTAGTCCACCTTTTTATACACTTTGTACATTTATTGATTTTTAAATTTATTCTGCTGTGCAGTGGGATTTTACGTTTATAGATGCACAAGATCTTCAATCTGTCAAAAATGTATTTCCAGAGTATGTTGGTTACCCACAGGAAACATAGACAAGCACTTATTTACCCATTTAACTTAATTATATCCTGCCTCATTCCCCAAAGGATTTATAGGAGTTTCTAATGAGACATATAATGAGAAATATTTACAATAAATTTAAATTCAGGTAAAAAGAAAATAGTGTAGAAAAAATAAAGCCAGACCATAAATTATGTCAATAAAATCCATTTCAATGCAATTCACTACAATTTTATTTAAAGCCTAAGGAAGATTTCATGGAATTTGACAACCTGAATCTAAAAGACATATAGAAGAGTAAAGACACATCTAAATCTAAAAGACATTAAAATGTAAAAGGAGGCAATTAGCCACAGCCAGGAAGGATGGTTTGCCCTATTGGATATTAGGTTATAGGAGTCTGGAGCACTTTGGGCAGCAAAAATTGTGCAGGGATGGAGAAGCACACCACACAGAGTCAACTAACTGACCTGTGCATGCATGGAAACCTGGTCTGTGATAGAGCTAGCCTTACCAACCAGTGGGAAAGAAGGACTATTGTGTACATGGCGTGGGCAGAACCAGCTATCCATTTGTAAAAGATAAAATAGAACCAGCCTTCTATGTCTTACAATGCCCCCAAATCAATTCCAGGTGGAACATTGACCTAAGGGTGACTGAGAAACTTGGTAAAACTTAAGAAAAAAGTTAGAAGAATGCCTTTATGGTATCAGCATAGGATAGGACCCCTCAGACAAAGGCAGGAAAAAGTCAAAAGGGGAAAATGTATAAATGCAATTGCATTAAAATTACAACATTTTGGGGGCGCCTGGGTGGCTCAATCTGTTAAGCATCTGATTCTTGATGTCGGCTCATGTCATGATCTCACAGTTCTTGCATGGAGCCCCCGTGCTTGGGATTCTCTCTCCTTCTCCTTGCTCCTCCCCCACTTGCTCTCTCTCTGTCTCAAAATAAATAAATAAACATTAAAAAAATTACTACATTTTGTATAAAAAGGAGAAAAGGAAGAGAGGGAGGAAAGAAGGAAGAAGGAAGGAAAAGGAGACTATAGACGAGACTCAAAATTTAAGACTTAAAACCTACCCAACACAGATTAATAACATATAATGAATCATATATATTGACTACACATGTAACATATAAGTATACTATATATAATAACATGTGTGAATATATGTAATGAATAATATGTAATTGATTAGAAAAATACACTTCAACGGAAAAATGAAATGGGGGAAGGATGAACAAGAGATTTTTGGTAGAGGAACCCAAACATCTGAAAAAATGTTCAAACTCACTAATGTGGTAATAGAAATGTGCATGAAAAGGACAGTGAGAGACTGTCATCCATACAGTCAGAAACAATGTGGGGAAACAGGAGTCGTCATAGGCTGCTGGTGGAATTCAGTGCCTTTACTACTCTGGTGATGACTGTCGAATGGGAGATGTGCTCACCCCGTGATCAGCAAGTCCATTCTTAGAAATACACTCTGCAGAAACTTTGGCACATGCACTAATGGAGGCCCATATAAACACATTGGTAAGACTTCAAAACTCATCGATGGGAATACGCATACATAAACTTTGGTATGTTTTAGTAATGGAATATACTCTATGCCAGTTAAAAGACCAAAGGAGAGCTTCCACTATCAAAGTGGATAAGTCTCATAAATGTAACGTTGAGAGAATAAAGTAAGTTTTACCAAGATGGATAAATATGGGAACATTTATCTGAAGTTCAAAAAATAACAAAATAGCACTTTGTGTATCTTATAGAAACATGGTAAGTCAATCAAAATTTGTGAGAAAAATAAGCACTAAGTTAATGATAGCGATTTCCTTTAAGGAGGGAAGAAGGCAATGTGACAAGAGGGCCTCAACTTTATCTGTAATTTTTATTTTATATAAAAAATGTCAATGGGATGCCTGGGTGGCTCAGTCGGTTGAGCATCAGACTTTGGCTCAGGTCATGATCACACAATTCATAGCTTCAAGCTCCGCGTCGGGCTCTGTGCTGACAACTCAGAGCCTGGAGCCTGCCTCGAATTCTGGGTCTCCCTCTCTCTCTGCCCCTCCTCTGCTTGCACTCTGTCTTGCTCTCTCAAAAATAAACATAAAATTTTTTTTAAATGTCAAAAACAATAGACAAACAATCCAACAGAAGATGTGCAAAATGCACAAGCCAGGTTTTTATAAATAAGGAACGCAGATGACCAATAAACATATGAAGAAATACTCCACTTCATAGGAATTAAAATCAAGACCAGAATGAGATGCCATTTTGCACCTCTTTTATTGGGAAAAAATGAAGAAATCTGACTTGCAAAGTGTTGAAGATCCAGGATCACAGCTGGTGGGAGTAGGAACCAGTCTTGGCAGTATATAACGGTATATTACAAGGAGTCCTAATACATCTTAATATATAACAGTATATCACAGTGAGTCATACACAGTATGTCACCATGTATCATATCGCAGTATATTGTGGCATATCCAGTATATCACAGCATAAAAGTGGATATTATTACAGCCTGTGTCCGAGCTACTCCACTGCTAGGAGTCTACTCAAAAGCACCAAAAGATACCTGTGAGAATGTTCCCCCCCTAGTTCTTGTAGTAACAAACAAACTGAAAACAAACCAAAATCATGCAAAATTGAGGCATGTCCTCAATATGGAACAAGTCAGCAGTGAGCCACATATAACAGAGCCACATATAACACGCAGATGAATTTGGTAATGCAGTATTATTGAGTGCCTGTAACGTATCTCAGAAAACTTCATACATCATGATATTCCTTTGAAGAGGGTCAAGACAAAGTAAAAGAATATATCAATTGAAAACAATATATTGATTTGGTATTAATACATCATATATCTATTTATCGATATATAATCATAAAACTGTATCTTAAAAAACACAAGAGAATGACAAACACCAAAATCAGGATAGTGTTTGTCTCTAAAGGGTAGGTGGGGATACCTTTACCCAAAGGGTTGGTGGAGATACCAAATCAACAAGTGACCATATGAATAAATGAATTAATAACTAGTTGAAGGCCATAAATAACTAACTGAGGGCCACTAAAGAGCCAAGCATTATACTGTGTCAAAAACCAAAAGTTATGGTTGATCTAGTTCTGTGCAGCTGAGGCCATTAAAAATAAAGAAAAATATAATTAATAGAGACCAATGTTCTTTTGATAAAACAGACTGGTGGATATTGGAGATTCTGTTAAGTTTTCGGTATCCTTGAAAATATCCTACAATTAAAGAAATTAAAAACATAAACATATCACACAGTTTTTGCCAATGGTCTCTTCATTTTTCTTTAATGTTTGTGGTTGAAACAAAGCCATATCCTAGACATAACCATCTCAGAATTTTGAATTTAACAAGAAGAGAAGTTGAATGCTTTAATCTGATAATAAAATTAACCAGCATTAATGGTATTCATAATAATGATTTGTCTACATGGAGATTAAGTATACATAGTAACTAGATCAATTCAGCTCAGTTCACTTAATATCCATTGAGAGATCATTATGTACAAGGCACTATGTTAAGTGCTTGGGATACAGAGGTAAATGTGTCCTACAGAGACAGCTTATGCCCTCCTGGGATTTCTTGTTACATAAATTGTATCATTTAGCACAGCTCCTTGAGGTTTTCAATTTGATTCTTTGTTATTTCTTCAATATCTGTAAACAACTTACATGTCAACAGGGTTATTGGTATCATATGAAGATGATTAGAAAACATTTCACATTTGGGGGGGCACCTGGGTGGTTCAGTAGGTTAAGTATCCAACTCTTGATTTCAGATCAGGTCATGATCTCATGGTCATGACATCGAGCCCTGCGTCAGGGTCCACGCTCAGCGTGGAACCTGCTGGGGATTCTTTCTCTCCCTTTCTCTCCCTGCCCCCCACCACTTATGTTCTCTCACTCTCAAAATAAATAAGTAAACATTAAAAATACCCAAGATTTCAAATTTTTGTCCACATACACATGCACCCACCCACATTCAATAATGTTCCTTCACATTTACTAAGATGCTAAGCACCAGGGGTTGTCCAAGTTCATAGAGTTCATTGCTTTTGTGCAAAAGGCTGGAGGACTCATGTGAACACATTACACATTACTCTATTCAGTGAGTTCATCGGGTGATTCCTGTGTTGAAAGCTCAGGACACCAGCCTGTGGACCTATATTTCTATTGCTTTTTTTCTAATTGCACTCAGCACAGCCAGGAGGGAGCTCTGTGTTAGTTCAGATTTGGGGGCTGCCTGGAGTAGAACTCACTCGTGCTACCTCAAGAAATGGGATTCCATTTAGAGATATAGATGACACTAAGGGAAATGGGCCCTCAGGGGATGAGTAGGAGATGTATTTGAGCTAGGACGTACAGAGCAATGATCTGTATGGCCCTTGTGGTGGCCAGGGGGCTGGAGGGACCGTGGTCCCCTTCCACCTCCTTGCTTTCTGTGGTTGCTGCCACACGACATCATGAGTCAGCTCTCTCGTCGTGGAGAAACTACTAGGAAAGGTTAATACTTTCTCATGGGCCGGTTGCTGACATTAAATGAGCCAATGGATACAAAATCGTTAAAATAGAGCTTTGCGTTTTGTAAACACTGTAATATTATTGTTTATTATTGTTGTTGCTATCTCGAAGTCTCAGTCAACTAACATCCTGAGTGTTTCCATCACTTAAACTCATTTGGTGCCTCCACAGCTTACCTTCTCCCCAACATTTTATGTTCTGATCAAATTAAAAGTGCCCAAGAGGCCATCGAACTTTTTTTCCAGGCCAGTCACGGTTTGCCGGCTACCTTGATGATAGGCCTTTGAGACTGCCTACCCAGTTAGGATGACCGGAGCCTCCTGGAACAGTGATGGCACCCAGCTTATGGAACCACCCAGGCTCCTTCCTTAGTACAGACTGTGGCCTTGGCAGTGCCTCAGAAGGGACCACGGCAGGTCTTGAAGAGCAGGAGCTGAAGCTGACCTGTCTCACACATGCTTATTTTCCCTTGTAATTTATCTAAAAAATCAACTCAGTGGAGTCATACTGATCCTCAAATACACAATCAGTGATACAGATTTGGAGTCGTTATACCCATCCACCGAAGAGGCTTTATGAAAACATCCATTTTAGCTCTGGAGCCGCTGCACAGATGGAAACCATGCCTCAATCCACTTTAGAATGAATCAGTGCACAAGTAAGATCAAAATAATCTCAGGGTCACCTGGGTGGCTCAGTAGGCTGAGCATCGGATTTTGGCTCAGGTCATGATCTCGCGGCTCACGAGTTCGAGCCCCGCATCGGGCTCTGTGCTGACAACTCAGAGCCTGGAGCCTACTAAGGATTCTGTGTCTCCCTCTCTCTCTGCCCCCTCCCCCACTCATATTCTGTTTCTCTCTCTCTTTCTCTCTCTCTCTCTCTCAAAAATAAATAAACATTAAAAATAAAAAAAAATAATCTTAGTAAATTTTGGACTTACCCAGACAAATTCATGACTAACGTCAACCAAAATAAATTGATCTGACACTGGTTTTTCAATATCTACATACATTGGAAATATCTGAAAGCCAATACGTATTGGAAATAATATAGATCTTGGAATCAAAGGCCTCCAGGTTGAATCCTGACTGTCATTCAATAGGTGGGCGACTTTCTGTAAGTAGTTTAACTCCTCTGAGATGAATTCCCTTAGTTGTGGAGATTTCCGATACTATTAGCACAGCCATGTTATTGACACATAAAGTAACACATTCAAAAAAACCCCCAAAAAACAAAAAAACAGATCTTGCAGGTCCAATACCAGAGATAGAGTAGGTTAAAATGGATGAAAAGTAAAATTGGAAATTCTTTATTACTCATGTTATTGATTTGTTTCTGTTATTTCTCAGAATACAATATATTCCATGAGGATGAAAGAAGGTATAGGAATATAACCTAAACATATATCAACTGAACAAAATACAGCATAAGGTTTTGCTCTTGCCCAACTTAATTAATGCAGGTTCTATCTTTGCTTTTAGGAGGCAGAATGACTAACTGGCTCCTAAAAGACCTCTACGACTTTTATTTCTTCTATCTGCAATTGCATTGATGGTAAACTGAAGCTACGTAAAACACTGGTGAGTGAAGAAATCCTGATCTGACTGAAGTGTCTTACAGATCAGAGTTTTAGTTTGCACAGGGTGTATATATGATTTTTGCCCACTTCATGGATCCTTCAGGGGTGTTATTACTATGTGGTTTTTAACTTGTATTTTTATTTATTTATTTATTTATTTATTTATTTATTTATTTAATTTTAGAGAGTGGGAGAGCGCTTGAGAGGGGAGAGGGGCAGAGGGAGAGAGAGAGAAGAATCTTCGGCAAGGTCCACACTCAGCACAGAGCCTGATGCGGGGCTGGATCCCGTGACCCTGAGATCATGCCCTGAGCCGAAACCAAGAGTGGGAGGTTAACCGACTGAGCCAGTCAGGCACCCTTAACTTGTATTTTTAAACAGCAGTGTGGTCTGGATGCATGTGCTGTTTGGGGCAGCTAAAGACACTACCCAGCACATTTGAGAACTACTTTTTCAGATAGTGAGTATAGGATATATTGCGGCACTGAGGCTTTCTTCACGGTTGACACCGATGTGGGGGGCGAGCGGGCGCAAGGGGCCCGAGTGCGCTGCCCCACCCCCGGGCCTCCCCACCTGGGCCTGGCCTTCCTGTGCTCAGCGAGGAAGAGCCCAGAGCCTGCAGCAGCCCATGAACAGGCAGCGATTTCTGTTTCCCATCAGCACAGCCTCAGAACAGCAATTATACGTGAAACCTGAATCTGGAAAGCCTCATTAATGGGAATCCAGCAACTGGCAGAGCTGTGATTTTTCACAACCTAATGTATGGGGAGGTCTCCCCTCTCTCCTGTGCCTCTGCGTCCACCTCCCCTGGTCATCACCGTCTCCATCATGTGTATGTTGAGGACCTCCATCTTCAACCTGCCCAGATATTAGAACAGAACAGATGAGAATAGTGATTAGGAAAGTCTGTATACTGAAAACATATATGTAGAATCTATATGCACAAATTATTTAATCCCCACGGGAACCTCACAAAGAGTTACTTACTACTGGACCTATTTTACTGCTGAAAACAATATGAGGTTTGGAGATGTTAAATGATTAGTTGGCCAAGGTTGCACAGTTCGTTACTAACTTGGGAGTCAAACTCGGGCCCTCCGTCTCCAGAGGTTCGTAGATGGGAGCCCCACAGAGAGAAGAAGGAGAGGACCCATGGGTGCAGGCAATGTGTGTGTAGGTTGGGAGTGAAGATGTCCTGTACCTGTAATCTGGCGCTCGCAAATCTGTTCCTTTTCCCCTCGTTCGGAGTTGGTTTATGCTCAGGGTGTCAGCAGACTGAGGTGGGCTCTTGGGGTGAATATTTTTGATTGTATGTCTTATGGCTAGCCTTTCCAATCACACAGATAACTGTGAGGGAGGCCGGCATGTCTTTTCTTATTACTGTCCTCAAAAAGTGAAAAACAAAATTTTTCCTTTAGTTAAACAACCGAGAATCGACATTACTCAGTATTGCTAATTTCGGTAGACAGTCTCCAACCTGGCAACATGTTCCCGTGTAAAACTCATTTTTAGGTTGGTCGTTTAAAATTCAGACCACATTTTCAGAAACAGTGTTATAAACGGCAATCTGGTCTCCAGGCTACCTTATAAAAACCTATTTAACCCATAACATAGCTCAAATATTGTGTATTTCTAATAAAAATAGTAGAGAATAATGCTATTGCACTGCTGGCAATTAAAATAAATAATAATCGTGGGCTAATTAACTTTTACATCATTTGCATGACATATAGCTTGAGGAAACCCAGTGTAGATGGTATAAGAGCTAAGAGATTGCTCTGGCGTCAGAATGTCTGGTTCATATATTAGCTCTATGGACTACTATCTGTGTGACCGTGGGACAAGGCATGACTCATTAAGCCTCAGTTTCCTTAACTGTAAAGCGGGGGTAAAAAGTTTGATGTGGAGATTAAATAATAAGGTGTGTAAAAGCACAAGTGTTGTGGGATTTAACACAAATTTCTTAGGGTGTCATAGCAGTAATGGATATGATTGATACCTGCTGAGTACCAAGCCCTTCTCACTGGACAGACACCATGCCAAGGATTTTGTCTATAATTTAAAACCAATAGCTCAGAGAGGAAGTAGCTTTTATAAATGTGGTGCTTGAGGCTGTCCTAGATCAAACAACTCTGTCCAAAGTCACATAGAATGTGTCAACTTGCGTGGACCACAGGGTACCCAGATTTTTGGTTAAATGTTCTGGGTGTTTCTGGATGAGATTAACATTTGAAAGGTAGACTGGGTAAAGCAGATCAACCTTCCCCAATGTGGATGTGCTTGAATCGAACAAAAAGGCTGACTAAGAGAGAATTCCTTCTCTCTCTCTCTCTCTCTCTCTCTCTCTGCCTGACTTTCTTTGAGCTGGGACATTGGTGTTCTTCTGTCTTGAGATTCAGACTCACACCATTGGCTCTTTGGTTCTCAGGCCCTTGGACGCTGACTGGAATGATACCATTGGCTGTCCTGGGTTTCCATCTTCCCGACTGCGACGTATTTTGGGACTTCTCAACTTCCGTGATCGTATGAGCCAATTCCTTGTAATCAGTGTGTGTGTGTGTGTGTGTGTGTGTGTCTCCTGTATTGGAGAATAGATATATATCCTATATCAGTTACATATATATATATATATATATATTCTGTTTACTCTGTTTCTCTGGAGAACCCTGACTGATACAGTCACAAAAGTGGATGCACTAGGCCTAGAACCCAGGTCTGTAGGTTTGAAAGCTGAGACTCCTCTGAGGTCAGGCTGTGACTCCATGATTCGGATTGTGCAGTCCTTACCCTGTGCAGGGCTACAGTGTCCAGGGCGGGGATGGGGGCCATTGGGATTATCTGGGCCAGGAGAAGGGAGGAGAAATGGCAGGGAAGAACATTCCGAGCTAGGCAGCTGTGTGAGCCAAGGCAAAAATGGATCTCCAAGTCTTATCAATTATTGCCTAATTTAACTATGGAGTTCTGCCAAGGCTTACTTTGGAGACTCCTTTGAACTTGCTCCACAACTCTGTATTTGGGGCCCAAAGTCCCCCCAGTACGCATGCCTGGAGGCCCTCCAACCCACACCTGGTGCATAGTAGGTACACGATAAACCTCGTTAACTCTGAACACGCTAACGTCACACTTGCATCATTTCTTCTGCCGCTTCCAAGAAGTTTAACTTCCTGGGGGTAGGTCATAAAGCCTTTGATTTCTGGAGGTTCTCTCACCAGCATCCCGCCAATGCTTCACCATCAAACTTCCAAGTGACTCCCTGTGTGAGGAAAGACGGAGGTTTGCTAACCGCAGATGCCAAGAGAGAGATTAAAAAATGTGCGTACTCACACCCTGAACCTGAACCAATACCTTTACACCTCTCCTGACTGGAAGGAGGCTTTGTCTTGCTTTACTCACTTGCCTAAGGCTTCTCCACTTCAGGAACTGATTTTCCACAGATGCTGTTTCATTATCTTCAATGCAAATGTCTCTAAAGCATCAGCTTGTGAACTTGGTTTTACTCTCCTTTAGAATACAGTCGACTCCTGAAACAACATGGATCTGAACCCATGCGTCCACTTATATGCAGATTCTTTTTCAATAAATACAAGTACTAATAAATAAGTACAGGACTGTAAATGCATTGTCTCTTAGGATTTTCTTAATATTTTCTTTTAGTGTAAGTGGATAAAGCAGTGAAATATAGAACTGCCAAGTGATTGCAAATATTAGGAAACTGTGCTTGAAAGAAAGAAGAGGGTGTAAGAATACGGTAGTGTAAGAATATGGTATGCAATGCATGTAACATATAAAATATGTGTTAATTGACCATCTATGCTACTGTTTAGGCTTCCAGTCAGCAAACAGTAGGCTATTAATAGTTCAGTTTCTGGCAAGTCAAAAGTTATGCATGAGTTTTCAACTGTATGGGGGTTGGTACCTCTGATTCCTGCATTGCTCAAGGGTTGGCTGTGTAATATTTATAATTTAAGCTTAACAGAAAGAACCTCATCACACTGAAACACTGGCCAAGTTAACAAAATGCAGACTAATAAATAAAATCCATCTGAAATTAAATATCTACGGATTAAAAGAAAGCCATCCTAGGAAGTCTGGGAAACGCAAAAACGTAAAAAGCAGGTAAAGCTTTAGTGCTGGCAGAAAAACCACCTCCGCCACCATTCTGGAGACCCGCCCCCCCACCCCCCCACCCCATGGTCTTTTCACTCTGTGTTTCTGTGTGTTTGGCTGGTGTGGTTTTTCTCTTTTGCAACTTTATTACAAATTAAGTAAAAGAGATTTGGGTTCAAAGTTGAAGTGTGGGCCATTCCTTCCACTTTGCGGGAGTCCCCTTCTGGCCTTGGGCCATTGCCTTCTCCCAGTTCTGCAGGTGCTGAGGGTAACCCGTGGCACAGGAGGGACCAGCCACGCTTCCCTATCATGACCATCGCTGTGCTTCCCAGTTGGGAAAACCCTGGAAAACCCGGGATGCTGACAAGACCCAGCTCAAGGTTTCTCCACTGGAATTCATTAGTTTCATGTTGTTACCCAGACTCCCTGATTAGTTGAGGTCAGTCTTGAAAAGGTGACAACATTATCTACTCGGGGCCCAGCTGCCGTGTTCTTTTTTTCCTTCCACATGCTTTTTCTCTGTACAGAACTTTTGACACTGAAGTAGATATTTTTACATGAAAATGATACACAGAATTCTGAGAGAGCCTGGAATCTCTCCCTTTATCTACTTCCATGTGGCTGTTGACAACAGAGATCTATAACTTCTGGGGTACATCCAACACATGAAAGGTTGGAACATCCATACATCACCCACTTCTTTCTTTCAAGAATAGTTGCCTAATTTTTGCAATCACTTGGCAGGTCTATATTTCACCGCTTTATCCACTTTCTCCCCATCACTGATTGCTGATATAAATGTGGGGAGCAAAGAATCATTCTTAAGACTTTTTCCTGGGCTTTAAAATTGCTACCAACTGCTTTGACACAAAAACTACAAATAAATATATGCTCCACAATGAATGGAGTAAACAGGGGACTTTTAGAACCCAATAAATTGGTGTCTAGAAATAGGTTTTCCATCTGTGTGCAGCCTCTTGGCAAAACATGTGCATTTTCACTAACCTATGTGCTAAATTACTGAGTTTTACTGCATTTTAAATTATTTCATATCCAACCCATAGTTGCAGAGATATGTGGCAATCATCCAATTTTTTTTTTCTTTTGGCTTAAGTTTTACTCTTCTATGGATTAGGACAGAAGCAGACTTAAAGCAGAGTTTTACTGGTCAGAATCTACATGCTGCCCAGCCCAACTGCAAATATAATACTTTAGTGTTTGGCAGTTGCCTAGTGAAATTGCCAAAAAAAATGTTTAGGACAATTCTTTACCCCCATTAATGAACGACTCCCAGGAGAAGGAAATAATGTAAAACTTAACATATGCCAACAGCTGTTGCGAATATGAATAGTCGTTCAGGCTTGATTAAAGTCATCAAATTTTGTTCCCCCATTCGACCACGCACTCAGAGTAGAGCAATGCATGAGGTGTGACTAATGGCAAAGACAGTAACTTTAAAACAAAGTAAACATCTAGACAAATGTCATCTGTCAAAGAAATTGACTTGAACTGCTGTATACACATTCCAGTGACCATACCAGTCTTTGGCTTCTCTAGAATTCCTCTGAGTCAGTTGGAGCCATACAGAAAACTCATGTTTGCTGCATTATGATAATGAAGTCGACTCCCGAGGACAAAGATCTATTATCATTGATTATGTTCTCAAGACTGGATCTATTTTTGGGTTAAATAGGTCTATTAAAAACAAACTCATGTAGTCATTGACTGCTTTGATTATTGCCTGGAGATGTATGTTAACCTACACTACACAGGTCCCATGTTGAGCCCTGCAATTTGAAAATGTCTGGACACTTCTGGAGGGGCTGTAAGGAAGGTCTGCCATGGTTCCATTTACATTGAAAGAGTCACCAAGAAAATAAGACCCTTAGGAAGCCCATGTATTTAAGCCAGTCTAAGTACAAGGCATCACTGTTAGAAGGGACATTTCAAAGTCTTCTATGGTATCTGTCAGTTATATAAACTTCTGGGGAGGAGGAGGACAAGACTGAAATTACAATTAAAAGTGCTGCTTTGGGATGCCTGGGTAGCTCAGTTGGTTAAGCATCTGGCTCTTGATTTCGACTCGAGTCATGATCTCACAGTTTGTGAGTTTGATCTCTCTCTCTCTCTCTCTGCCCCTCCCCTGCTCTAAATAAATAAATAAATAAATAAACTTAAAAAAAGTGCTGCTTCGCTAAATGTTGCAAGTCTTCAACAGTAGAGTGTGGGGTAGTGACAAGTCAAGCAGGACTGTTTTCATTGTTAGTGTGGATCAGAACCATGTTTATACTGCTCAACAAGTCTAGTCCTTCAATGGTTAAAACAATTGTTCATGGAGGCTTCTTATAAATCCTTTCACAATACGTATCTGGAGAACATAAATTATCACAAGAGTTTTTATTCAACGAAAGCACCACAGTGTAGTGGCTAAGGGCACAGACTTTGAAATGAGGCTGGTGGGAGTCTGAACACCCAACCCCATTACTCACTAGATAGGTGACCTCAGGCTGGTCACTCGCCTACTCAAAGACCCAGGTCTCTGGTCTATACCAGAAAGAGTGTTGGTTAAATACATGGTACATTATCTGATCACAGGTTTCTAGATCACTCAACACAAGTGCTGGGAAATTAAATCTGCCTCTACTTTTCTGGTCCATGTGCCAACTATGAAAGAAAGGCTCCCACTTGGTCAGATGGCTACCTGTATAACAGCCCTTTAGTTTAAAATTGGCCAGGATTAAAAAAAAAAAAAAATCAACCCTTCAAAGCAGTGTCCTGTGTTTGTTTGGCTCTTTGTTTGTGACTTGCGTCCTGTGGCTCCTCTTGGGGGCAGCAGTTGTAGATCAAAGCAGTGATGGTTCTTATCAGACCCAATTTAATTTAATCCTGTATTCTCTAAATCTCATCTGGAAAGGCTTACTCTTTTTCTTCTACAAACTCTATGATCATCTCGCTCTGATTTGTTCTGGATACTGTGTGTTGACCATTCGACACTTTTAATCTCTGACTATCACAGAGCTAAACCATCACCCACACTTTGGAAATGTTCTGGACAGATCGAAAAGAGCAGAGTCAACTTGTCACCTCTCTGTCATTTCTTTCCCGGAAATCTCTTCTCTGGTCTCCTTGCCTCCAACCTTGCAGCCCTTCTAGCTAGATCAGGAATCAATTTTCTGGAGACAAAAATGACAATTTCTCTTCTCATGCTTTTTCCTTTGAATAGTTCAGTGGTTCCCAGGTCCTTCAAGATGAAGGCTGAACATCCTTACATGGCCTACATGACTGACTCGCTGCAGCCATGTTCCTGTCTGCTTCTTGACTTGCTTACTCCAGGCTGTCGCTCCTGCATGCCCTTCATCTGGCCACACTGTCTCTTACTCTGGTGTCTATGCTCACACAGGTGCCCTGGCCCCCAGAGTGCTCGCTCTTATCCTGCCACATGACTGCCCACTGCTCCTTATGCCAGAATATCCTCCCTGGCCCCATCTCTCTCCCTACAGTCATATTTGGTACCCTTCATATGTAGTCTGAAGGATTGAGGATGATAAAGCTTGTGAAAACACATGATACTTGGTAGGCTTTCAATAAATGTTAATTCTCTTCTAGTGACAAAAAAACAAAAAACAAAAACAAAAACAAAAACAAAAAACCCAAACAAACAAACGAACAAAAACACAACTCTTAACACCACCTATTCCATTTCTGGGCTGCCTTTCAGATTCGCTCCAGAAAATTATTTCTTCTTTCTTGAACTTGGTGCTTTCCCTTCCCTTGTTGCAAACATATTGAGCATCTTGGCGGCTACATGAATTATTATCCAACTGAAATGTATTTTTTGAAACATTCTTATCAGCCCTTTATTCTGGGATAAATGTGGCCTTATCTGTCCCCTAAATAGATAGGGTTCTAAGGATCTTTCTAAAGGCCTCTTCCAGCTCTAACATTCTTTGGTTGTAAGATTTATTTTTGTAAAACTCCTTAACAGAGATGAAGTCAAATTTCTGGAACCCGATTATACAAATTTAAAGATTATCTGGGGCTTTGGTTCCTCCCCCTCCTCCCCCTCCCCCCCTCATCCCCATCGGCAGCCTGCCCTTTAGCCATTTACTGCTCACAAACATCTCTGGGCAGGAAGGAAGAAAGGAGAGGCCATGCTAATACAGCAGCTTTAGTAAAATGCATCACAGGAGAGGCTGAAACTGTTGGTTGGAAAAGGTTTACCAGCTTCATCATCCCTCTACCTCTTTAGACTGACCGAAGGTAAGGTAGCTGGACAATTACTCCATCTCCTCTAATTTTTAAAAAAGAACAGTGTTCGGTCCACGTAATTGCTCAGCCCCCTGTTGGGGTCCTCTTCTGTGTGCTCAACTTCACCGCCTCCTTGACCATGATCTCTTTCCTGAACTTGTTCGGGGGTTGACTGTCCTGCTTCTCTCTCCCTGTCACGCTCTAACATCCCTCTATTTTGATGAAATATGGAATGAAGGATGTGAGGACTTGAAGCCTTGGAACATTTCACTGTTTCAACCTGGCATCTTCTATTCCCCTAAGGAAACCTTCCCGAAATTGCCAGTGAATGCTATAAAGAGATCTCTTGGTTGTAATGTCTGAAACTGACCTGGGGATTTTATGTAGAACTCTGCAATGTCAGCAGCTGCTTAGCTACACATATTCCACACACAACCCCTTTTATAGCTTTGACCTAGAGCCAACTTCTGTTTCCAGCTCCAGTGCCAAGAGCCAATGGCCTGCTTAGGTTGAAGACAACTTATTCTGCCTTAGAACTTTTTTTTTTTTTTTTTTTCAATTCGGCTGACAGACACAGAGCCCTGGGGCCCTTAATTACCCCAGGGGATATCATGACACTGTTTGCAGAATTAAGATTGGGTCTTGGGAGTGTGCCTGAATGCTTCTGTTCTTACGACTTCATTGTCCTGGGTCTAAAGTTTGCCACAGGTGTCTTGCACAGCTCAGGGGTCCCATAAGGCAAACCAGTGAGTCCTGTTCTGGTTTGAGTTTAACCATTATTGACTTGGTTTCTTTCTTCTTCTTATCTATGGCCAAGAACGTTTTGGCAAAGTTGTCTAGACTTGAATGGCGGTGTGTGTGTGGGGGGGGGGGGGGCGCGGGGGGGACGTATGTATAATGGATGATCAAAACCTTTTCTAAACCGTTTGGCACCTTATGTCACTTCATGCTCTCAGTCTGTGAATTCTGAGAGAAGCCAGGTAGATGGCCCACTATCACAAGGATTGAGATCTGGGCACACTGTCGGAGCAATATCCTTGATTAAGGTAGCCACCCTCTTTTTGAATGGAGATAGCATGGAATATTTCTTAACTGCGTTCTACATGTGTGTATTACTTCACATGATCATTGCAATGACCCGATTCATTTTGTAATAGTCTTATCTTCATTTTACAAATGAAGGGGGAAACAGGTGGTTACATGATTTCTCTAGGGTCATAGAGCCGGTAGGAGGCACGGCTGGACGTTGCACCATAATGATCTGCTTTCAGAGCCAATATTTGTACCAGTATTTTATACCGTTGCTGCTCCTTTGATCCCCTCTTCAAGTTATGATTTTTCTATTCAAGTGGGAAGCAGTGACTATACTTCAGAGAAGGCCTGGCAGGATCGAGCCGTCTTCAATTGGAGCTGTGGTGGCTGGGTGAATTTTGTCATGAACTCAGCAAACATTAGGCAATTATCTCACCAAAGCCTGGCGCTGAGCTAGATCTCATGGCCACGGTCTTATGGATGACACAGGCTCTGGGCAACTTCTTACAAATGGGTGCTCTAGAATTGATCAGGCCACATGGTAGGTCACTGTGAGGTCTTGGTCCTGAGGATCACCTGGAAACGGAAGGATGAATCGGAGTTAGTCTGCGGTAAGCCTGGGGAGAGTCTGCTGGGTGAAAAAGAGCGTGTTCAAAGCCTGGAGGCAAACTAGAGGCAGTTAGCCAAAGTCCTTAAGTGCTCTAGAAATCACACAGGGGCCAAAGCACCCAGTTGTGACTCCTAAGCTGCATGTGATGAGGGTGTGCGAGCATCCAGGCTGAGGCCCCGAGACAGATCAGCTCTGAGTCCCACCCCTGGTCAACTTCTTGCCCAGCCCATCCCTGTGGAGATACAAGGAAGTGTGGAGGCCTATTTCTGAGTTTCTATGGCTCCAGGATCATGTGGGTGCATCAGGGACAAAGTGAGTCCAAACCACTGTGAATCAGCACAGGATCCTGAATGAAGTCAGGATGGAGTCTAACATAAACATACAACAAATCCAACCAGCTCACCAGTTAGGAAAGAAGCTCAGTCTTCCACTGGAAAGTGATCATGTGTTGTCTTTTTTTTTTCTTCTTCTTCTCTTTTTTCAAATATTTTTCAGACTTTGTGATTCACTAATATTTGAGCTCTCGGGAAAGAAAGTGCTATAGAAAGGACCAGGGCTATCCACTAGGAATAAATAGGGATGATCCTGATACAGTTTACTTCTGGGGACTTGGTGATACCTGAGTCACCAGCCTATTCCTGTTGCAATTTCCTTTTTGGAGTGACATGTCAGTGAATATCCTTGATCCTAGTAACGTGTTAAGGAAGCTCGTATTCATTGATGAAAGTTCTGTGCAGGTTTGTTCTCACTGGAGTTAAGAAGGGGGCTGGATTGGTAGAGGCACTAGGGCAGCTGTCCTGTGAATCAGGAAGGGAAGGAGCATCACTTATTACAGCACCCCTCTATTGGAGTGCCTACCACATCCCAGGTACATCACCCGGCACTGCAAAAATACATACTTGCTCAAAGCTGTCAGTATACCATGGTTTCTTGAGGGGAAAGGCTAAGGAAAGGAGAAGAGATTTAAAAAACAAGCTTAGGGGAAGGCCGAGGACAAAACTCACCTGCTTTCCAGGTGTGTGCAACGGGCACAGGGGGGCCAAGAGCCCAGGCACTGAGGAGGAAGCGCTGACATAAGGAAGATAATAAATGTTCTGAGATTTCATCACCATCGAAGAGTTCTGACACATTACTGCGAGGGCTTAGTTCTCTCTCTGATTCATATTTCTCCTGTGCTGTGGGATCATTTGGATTTTGAGCGTGTAGAATTACTGACTGATTTCTTTCTGGTCAGATTCCTTTCAGCTACACACAGACCCTTCTTGTAATGAAAACCAGGTTTCCTGTTACAGTTAGCTTTACATTCAGGTAACATGTTGCTGTCTGGAATGAGCAAGTGTCGATTTTGAGTCATATTTTCCACGCTGATGCTAAGCCTCTATGCTTCCTATGTCTGGTGTTGAAGGGGAGACTAGGAAATAAAAAGCTGTGGCTGGGTCAGAAAATTTACTTCCCATCCGAAGGGTTAATTGGCTCCTCCAAAAACATGGAGCTACCTACCGAGGCTGCTTCCTGAGCAAAGAGAGTGTGAAAGCCTTCTGGGTTGCCATCGATGAATGTTCTGTGAGAGGCTGGCCTCAGTTGGTAGAGAGTGGACCCATCTCTCTGTTGGCCACGGCGTTGGCGGGAAGCCTGATGAAGTCATCTGATGCTTGGTATCTCGGAGAACCTTATTTTGAGCTGCCTTCAGAGATTCACAGAAGATCTTTAGGTCCTGGATCGAAAGAGTCCAATTGGGAAGAAAAACGTTACTGGAAATTATTTTCCTCAGGGACCAAGTAGTAAGTAGGAACAAGTGTTTGGTTACAAGTCCAATAATCGGCACATGACAAAGTTTCATGTTAATGTGAAAATTATTTGTGCACACAGTAACCAGACATCTTTTGTTGTTAGTGAAAAGGGAGGGCAAAACCAGTCCTAGGTTCCCGGTTTTAGTCCCAGCTGCTGGGTGATGACACACATGCACCCATGTGGGTACCATGGCATCTGTCTAGTTATATCCCCAGGACTGAAGGGCACGTTCTTCCCTGGGCCTGGAGTTTGAGGCTTTCCTGATGGGAGCAGCTTGGGGCAGGTGAGTCAGTGCCTCTGTCACTCATGGGAAGCTTGGGAGTGAGGGTGGGGTAGGATGGGACTCCCCTTTCCACAATAAGGACCCCAGTCCCTGAAGAGACAGTCTTCTCTGCAGACATTGTGACTACAGCTAGGCAGACCACGCCCTGCATGGAGAAGTAGGCCACCCCAAGGTGACATGGAGAATGAGAATGAGGAATTGGAGGCAGGAAAATGATACAAGTTCACCCAAGCACGACTGACTCTCAGTAGAGCCGGGCTCCAGGTTGGTGCAGTGCTCCGGGGTCATTCTTGGTACTGGCAGGCCCAGAGTTGAAAATGGACTTGGAAATAGTTCCATCCAGTCCCCATAGGACAACTTTTCCTCTGGCCTCTTCTGCTTGAATGAAACTAGATGATGAAGCTTGCTTTTCTCTTATGCTTAGCTGCTGGCACAGCTTGTGGGCCTGGGAGCTCCCTTCCTAGCCCCCAGTGTTCCCCAGGGGCTGATGGGGCCAGGGTACAAAGACTGATCGATCAGAAATACTTACTAAACAGTTTGTTCTTGAAAGAAAGAAAGAAAGAAAGAAAGAAAGAACAGAAAGAAAGAAAAGAAGGAAGGAAGGAAGGAAGGAAGGAAGGAAGGAAGGAAGGAGAAAGAAAGAAAGAAAGAAAGAAAGAAAGAAAGAAAGAAAGAAAGAAAGAAAGAAAGAAAGAAACAGGGGCGCCTGGGTGGCTCAGTCAGTTAAGCGTCTGACTTCTCCTCAGGTCATGATCTCGCGGTTTGAGAGTTCAAGCCCTGCGTCGGGATCTGTGCTGACAGCTCAGAGCCTGGAGCCTACTTCAGATTCTGTGTCTCCCTCTCTCTCTCTGTCCTTCCCCCGCTCACACTCTGTCTCTCAATAATAAATAAACATTATAAATAAATAAATAAATAAATAAATAAAGTACCACTTAAATAAAAGAGAAACATTTTATGTGTACTTTTCAATGAATTATACACGTGTATAATAACCATCACAGTCAAGATATACAGCATTATCTCACCCAAAGAAGCTCCCTAGTGTTCCTTCCCAGTCCATCTCCCCAGTCCACCACTGATCCGCTTTCTGTCACTGTGGATGGCTTTGTCGTGCCACACGCATGGAATCAACTGCATGTACTCCTGTGTCACTTCTTCCACTCAGCATGTTTTGAGACTCATGCATGTGTGTGTGCTTTTTATTTCTTGCTGATAATTCCACTATTGATGGTACCAATTTCTCTGTGGATAGGCACTGGATTGCTTCCAAATTTTGGCTATTATGAATAAAGCTTCTACAAACAAAGGCATGTACAAGCCTTTGTATAGATCACTGTTTTCATTTCTCTTGGGTAAATAATTAGGTATGTGATTGTCGTTTGCATGGACACTGCATGTTCAACCATCAACAACCATCAAATAGTTTTCCAATTGCTTGTGCCAATTTGCATTCTGACCAACAACATGGAAGAGTTCCAGTTGCTCCATATCTTCCCCGACACTTGATACTGTCAGTCTTTTTTACGTGGCCATTCTACGAGGTGTGAAGTGGGATTGCACTGTGGCTACTGGTGTGTTTATTAGTCATTTATCTTCTTTAGTGCAATGTCTGTTTAAATATTGTCCTTATTTTTATTATATTGTCATTATTATGTTGTAAGACTTTTTAATTTAATTTTTTTAATGTTTTTAAAATTTTGTTTTCGAGAAGGAGAGAGAAAGAGCACAAGCAGGGGAGGTGTAGAGAGAGAGGGAGACACAGAATTGGAAGCAGGTTCCAGGCTTTAAGCCTCCAGCACAGAGCCTGATGCGGGGCTCGAACTCACAAACCGTGAGCTCGTGACCTGAGCCAAAGTCAGGCATGTAACCAACTGAGCCACTAGGCACCCCAAGAGTTTTAAAAATAGTACTGTTGACTTGCTTTTTCATTTTCTCAACAGTGTTTTCAAGAAGCAGAAAATTTTAAATCTAATTTATCATTATTTAATGGTTTATGCCTTTCGTGTCCTAAAAAATATTTGGACATCTCATCCTGAGATGATAGAAATTTTCTCCTATATTGTCTTCTACAACTTACATAGTTTTGGTTAGGTTTATGATCCATTTGGAGTTAAATTTTATGTATGACCCAAAGTAAAGATTGAGATTCTTTTTTTAAATAAATATATAATTGTTCCCACATTATTTGTTGAGAAACTACTATTTTTTCCAATGAATTACATGGCATGTTTGTTGAAAATTGGTCCTATGTGCGCACTCAGTCCTGGACTCTTAATTTTTTTCCCATTGACACAGAATGTCTATTTTTTCCCATAATTTTATAGAAAGTCTTAACATCAGATAGTGTAAGTCCTTCAACTTTGTTACTTCTTTTTCCAAGTTGTTTTGGTTATTCCATATCCTTTGCATGTGAATATAAATTTTCAAATTCACATGTTCATTTCTACAAATAATCTATAATTTTGATTGGAATTACCTTAGATTTATAGATCAATTTGGGCAGAATCTACATCCTAACAATATCGAATATTCTGATTCATGAACATGGTATGAGTCTCCATTACCTAGGTCTTGTTGAATTTCTCATGGAAAAGTTTTAGAAATTTCAGTGCACTCACCTTGTACCTCTTTTGCTAAATCTGTGCCTAAATAGTTCACGTTTTTTAATGTTACTGTAAATGGTATTTTATTTCAATTTCTGCTGGTTTGTTGCTTAGTATATAGAAATAAAACTTGTTTACACTGCCTTTGTGTTTGTCACTTTACTAAAATCACTAATTTATTCTAGTAGCTTTTTGGTGGATTTCTTAAGAAGGATTTAAAAATTTTTTTTAAATGTTTACTTAGTTTTTGAGAGACAGAGTGTGAGCAGGGGAGGGGCAGAGAGAGAGAGAGAGAAGGAGACACAGAATCCGAAGGAGGCTCCAGGCTCCGAGCTGTCAGCACAGAGCCTGATGTGGGGCTCAAAGTCACAAGCTGTGAGATCATGACCTGAGGCGAAGTCAGATGCTTAACTGACTGAGCCACCCAGGTGCCCCAAGAAGGATTTTTTAAAGTCATGATCATGTGTCTTTAAATACAGTAAGTATTGCTTTTCTTCTCTACTGTGGGCATCTTTTATCCCTTTTTCTTGCTGCTTTATTGCGCTAACCAGAAGCTTCAGTATGATATGGAACAGAAGTGGTGAAAGTAGACATCCTTACTTTATCCCTGATCTTAGGGGAACATCAGTCTTTTACCATTAACCACAATGTTAGCAGTAGGTCTTTGGTGGATATCCTTTATCAATTTGGGAAAACCCTTCTATTCTTACTTTACTAGAAGTTTTATCATAAATTGGTATTAAATTTGGTCAAATGCTTTTCCTACATCTATTAAGGTAACCATATCCACCTCCATGGTTAAGGCATGTTGGTGGATCCCAAATTTCCAATTATCTTTCATGATTGTTCTTCCTGTGTTTTACTTTTTAAAATAACTCTCCTTTAGCTCCTGATCTATCTCTCCTTATTCATCATGACCCACCAGACTGACTCACAGCTGAGGCCCAGCTCTAAGGAGGAGGGCAGAGGATTAGGCAGCAAGACTGGACTACCTTCCAGGTCATTTCCACCTAATGGATCTGAGCAAGATATTAATACCTATATCTCTTCCTCCTCTGTCTACCAAATGGGAATAATATTCGCTGCACTCAAACATATAGACTGAATGAGACAATTAGTCCTGAGAGTTACATATATGAGATGTTTGTAACACAGTGGACTCATTACTGATCTCAAAACAATTTTCTCAAGGGAAACTTAAAATGAAGAAATCAAGCAAGGAAGAGAAAAAATACAAATTCTGGGAGTATTATTTGCACTAGACCGGTTTCCATACATTGTTAACCCCAATCTTCTTTCTCCTGCCTGGCAGTCCATTCATACCTGGGTGTATATGGAAATTAACATTAGCAGGAGGAGCATTTACTATGTAGGTGGCAAAAAGGGAAAAGAAAAGTCATATTACATCCCCATAGCAAGCAAGCAAACAAAACTCTAGTCGCTTACATGATTGCGGATGAATTTTCTATGCGGATTGCTTCAAGAGTCAAGGAAGAAAATCAGAGATACTTCACTAGGAAAGTGGATACCTGACTTACTTTTCTTGGAATCTCTGATATTGGATTTCTTCACCTGCTGCACTCCACTGACATTTTGCCAGCATATTGTAAAGTATGATAAAAATTACTGAATATGTATACATTTTGTTTGTTTTGTTTTGTCTTATTTTGGGTCAGATTACTGTTTAAGTCTAGAAGCCTACAAATATGCTAAGTACACATTGATACAATCATGAACAATTACATGGATGCCTACTGGCTTTTCTTGGGACACCTTTGTTCGTGCCAAGAGCTGTCACTGTGTGGATGTAGATGAATTATTTTCTGGGAGTAAGAAGTGAAGAAAAAAGCAAAGGACATCTCCCTCGTTGCTTTAACCTTGGGGGAACAGGATAGATCTGGTTTTGGCATCTCTCTGAGGAAAAGAATATCTTGACACGTACATAGAGCTCTTGGAGAAAACCCAGTATCCACTGGCAAGAAAGGGCGAGATTCTGAATACATCTAAATAATGGGCATAGCATTGAAATGCCTGACTATGGCAGACCGCTCACCAGGATATAAATCATGCTGCTTGCCATGTGCGACACATCAGACATGAGTGGGACTCCAGCTCATGTAATGAAATGGCTTTTTATGAAGTTTGCGCAGATAAATTAAGAAGCATTGCTAAGAATTACGTTTATAATCCAATTTCGAGAACAAAGCCGAATGGGCAGTGCTACATCTAAGCCCAAACAAAGCATTTCCTTGTTGAGATGCACACAGGCAAGTCGACTGATCAAAGAATTGAGCATACCAGAACTCCATACGCTCCTCCTTAAAGTTAGGGGTGACTGGTGTGAATTCTGGCACCTACCCTAAGTCCCAAAATTTGTTCTTAATTTGCTCTTGGACTGCAAGGTACATGACCCTCTTGGGGGCAATGATTGCAAGGACTCTGCTTCCCTGGGGAGAAATTATGCCTCCAGAATCAGTTCTCATTCCCCAGGGGGGTTGTATTATGTTAAAATATTCCTAATGTTGAAGTTAAGATTCCTTTGATATCACCCCAGACATTTTTCTTCAAAACAATTTAGGAGAAAAAAAAAAAAGCAAAAGGTATCTTACTTTCCTCTAGAGAATGGTTTTCTATGCTTGTGCCCAACTGGTCCTGGCTTGGAACCCCAGAAAAAGGGTTCCTCTCTTCCTAGGAATCTGTTATGGCCAACAGTGCTGGCATCTGTGTGATGGGAACAGGCTCGTGGAAAATCCTGCTGGTTACCTGTCCGATTGGTTCAGCTGCATTCTATCTGATCCGATATTCTTTCTTAGTAATGTTATTCAAGGGTCAAATTCCTGGTTTCCTTGGTGTAAATAAATCGACTGTGTATAACTAGTCTGCAACAGAAGGCACATCACCGTATATAGAGTGTGAGAGAGATTTCCCTTTGATGAAAAAAAAAAGGTGAATGTTTATAAGAAATTCTGCAGGTCTGGATACCATTAAGTTTAAACAATTAATAAAAGTGACATTAGGACACAATAAATTCTAGATTTCAAAGAAACAATTTGACTTTATACATTGCTTCTGCCTCACTGGTGTTTGAGATGAAAGGGACGGTAATTGCAATGAAGCTGATCCGCATTAAAGAAGGCCTCATGGAGAGAAGCGGAGGGGGGTGGTGGCTTGGAATCCTGCAACTGGACAGGAGCTTGGGGATCGGAGGCAGAAGGCCACGGGACACACAGCCTCTTCCGAGCAAGACCAGGGCCTGGTGAAAATATTTCAAGTTTTGAGAAGGTAAGAGAATAAGCAAGGGGCGGATTAAATACATTTTTTGTATCTTACCTTTCCTTGTTCCAGTTCCACTATTAAAAAAACAAAAACAAAAACAAAAAACATCAAGCTCCACAAAAGAGGTTTCTATCAACTGACTCTAGAAGCCAATGGGAAAATAGTACATTATACAAATAAAGAATAAAAAAAAAATATGTACTCTAAGTGGTCCCAAGTTTTCTCACCACTCTGGGATTCCACAGCTTCTGAAATCTAAATAATTCTTTTTTTAATAATTTTTTTCAAAATTTTATTTATTTATTTTGAGAGAGAGAGAGAGTATGAGCTGGGGGAGGGGCAGAGAGAGAGAGGGAGAGAGAGAATCCGAAGCAGGATCTGGACTGTCAGCACAGAGCCCGATTTGGGGATCAAACTCATAAACTGTGAGATCATGATCTGAGCTGAAATCAAGAGTCGGATGCTTAACCGACTGAGCCATCCGGGTGCCCCTGAAATCTAAAGAGTTCTAATAGCTGACATTTGGTGAGTGTTCGGTATATGCCACGTGTTGATCCTCTAGCAGTCGATCTTTACTGGGACCTTAATCTTATCTTGCACATATCGTGACCCTGTCATTTTAGGGTTTTGGGGTGCTGGCCTTTCAGTTAGCCAAGAACTCACACCACCTCCTACCCTAGGACCTTTGCCCATGCTGGATCCTTTTCCTCCCTTGTGATTAACCTCACGTATGTCTCAGATCTCAGCTCAGATGCCATGTCCTGGAGAATATCCTGCCTCCCCAAGTTAGATAAGGCCCCGTATCACAGTCTCTCTCAGCACCTATATCTCTCTGTTGTATCCTTATCATAGTTGTAATTGGGCATTTGAGGGTGACCGTTTGGTTCATGTATGTCTCCGCTAGACTGGAACCACTGTGAGGGCAGGGGTCACCTCTACTTTTGTTTGTCAGAGTTTCTCTTGGCTTCTGGTCAATGCCTGGCACAGAAGAGGTACTCAGTACATATTCGCTGACTGAATGCATGGATGGGTGTTGGGTAAAATAAAAAACAGACCCGGCTTGCCTTCACTAGGGACTCATGCTATCCATGGAACCAATAGTTTCCGTGGGAAGAAGCAACATGCCATATCAAACTGATTGGCTCTCGAGAGGCTACACTTTTTTTGTAGTTGTGTTTTTGGAGCTCTAGACCCAACTAATGTAAGCCTTCATTTTCCATTGTTTTTGTTTGTTTGTTTATGAAGTGGGCTGGCTTCATGCCCAATGCAGAGCCCAATGCAAGGCTTGAACTCATGACCCTGAGATCAAAAGTAGGACACTTAACGAACTGAGCCATCCCAGTGTCCCTTATTTTCCATCGTTGAAAGTGACTTTCCCGATCTTGTCAGTTAGCAGTGAGAGGTCTGGGATTGCTTAGAACCTGTGTTCCATACGCAATGTCGTACTCAACGTTTATGGTTGTGGAAAACCCTTCACAAAATGCTTCTTATCCCAAATATTTCATAGTCCCTCTACTTCAGCAACTTGTCTTCGTCATAACTGCATGCCTTCTACACTTTCATGAAAAAAAAAACCCAAACCCTCTTTTTCTGAAGTTCATGTTTGACCTCAGTTAACTTTTTTCTCTCCTTGTTACTGCATCACTTTCCTTAAAGATGTGGGTTCTGAGCCACAGTATTCCTCTTTAACTCAATTCCTTCTATTCTCTGGGGAATTTCAAGGTCTGTGACGCAAAGTTATGCCAAGCACTGTTCTCACAGCCTCCTTCACCCACTAACAACTGAAGCCACTCCTAGAACCACTCTTGTCAAGCCAGACACCCCCTGCATTCTCTCACGTCTTCCTCTGTTTTGTATTCAGTCCTAATCAACAGCCCTTCAACCACACGTGTGCGCCACATTTCCTCTGTTTCTAACAGTCGTCACCTGGACACCTCTCTCAACCCTTACCTCTCTACAAACGTTGCCCTGAAAGTCTCCAACTCTGATTCCATCCCCAAATATGCCATCTCCACTCCTGTGTCTGAGCTCAGCTGTGCAGGTCAGTACCATGGGCCATTGGTGATCTGCAATGGCAGCGGAGCCCACACTTCTGTTTGGAATGTCTTTCCTCTGTCTTTGGCAGCACCTGTAGCAGGAAACAAGGCTTCACCATGCTCCTGCCTCCCCCTACCTAATCCTCACCAATATTCCATGAAGATGACCTAGCCTCCAATTGTACAAGGAAGTGTCAGGGAAGGAATAGGAAAGACTTCATCATACATTGTCCTTCTCCTTCAAACTTGTGGGCAAACCCATGGATTCCTCGGCCTGAGCCATCCATAGAATGAAGTGTCCTCTCTCCTGCCCCTTCCACCTCTGCTTTTATTCAAATCTCTTCCCATTCTCCCTCCTCCTTCCTCTTAGCATATTACCGGGCTAAACTAGGACCTTGGCCTCAGTCTCTGTAGTGAACATGGCAAACTGGCATCAGTTCCCACAGGGCCTCTCACCCTGCAGGGCTCCAGGATATCCCCCAGCCTCACCTTCCATCAGCCTCCATCTTCAGTCCATGATTTCTTTATCCTGTTCTTGATGGAAGCACACAGTTACAGTCGACCAAATTTCACTTTTGCCATTGCTCTTGTGTTGTATTCTTTCAGGACACTACTTCTAAAATCCATGCTTCAGTTTTACCTGCAGGGTCCTCAGATGTCAGGAACCTGTCGAGAGTGCAGATATCCTGGGAACCGACATTGCTAGGTATAGACCTTTGAGCTTCCCCTTCTCAAATTAACAAGAAACAGTTTTAGGTGAGACACCAGCATTTGACAAATGCTCTCTTGTCTTTGAACACTGTCCTTTCTTCTCATGCAAACTTTGAGAATATAGTCTACCTACATGATGTACATGTATATATCATGAATCATGGCGTGAGCTCATTCAACGTGAGTGTCATGCAATATGTTTATTGGCAGGGAGGGGCTGGGGGAAGAATAAACATATGAATAAAGAAAGAAATAGACATTGAAAACTCAACAATTGGATGCAAGAACATGATATGGAGACTATCATTTATTACTCTCATTTTTTTAAGTACATAGAAGAATCAAGAACTGAGAAATTTCAGAACATACCCATTATACCTTGCCAAAAAGGATGAGGTAAAAGAAAAGCATTCTCAATTCTATCTCCTGAAATATATATCTATGTGTGTGTGTGTGTGTGTGTGTGTGTGTGTGTGTATAAGCTTGGCATAAGGCAAATAGTATGCTTTGCTTGAAGGAGCCTTGGAGGCAAAGCATTGTCATCCAATGAGCTGGGCATCCTGACTTATTATGGAGCCTCTAACTTCCATAGTTACTCATCATAGTTTTTCATCAGTGAAAGAGCACTGGGCTACAGTATTTCCAAGATCTCTTTAAGACTCAAATCTGGTATTACCTGAATCAGTCTTGGTGGACACAGGAGAAGAAGCTTAGAAAGTAGTTGCCTAACTTGCAATTTCAAAAGCATCTTAGAATACATATAGTAAAATTTTGATGTCTCCTCAAAGGTTGGATAAATTAAAAGGGAAAAACTGTTAGAAAAATAGTTTGTTTGAGGAGCTAATTCCCCATCAGATGTCTCGTCCAAGCGTCCTGGCCTTGGGTTGGGATTATGAGCATGAGAGTGTTGGACCTCCTGTGAGAACAGACGCAGCTGTGTGGCTCTGGGATTTGACAGCCAGCACAGCCAGTTTTCCAAAGAAGTAGTCAAACCCTTCTGATTGTACCATAATATCTGCTTTTCTTTTTGCAGCTAAAATTTCAGACTCCTCTGTTGATCCCTAAAGAGAATATGGAAATTTGGAAAGGAGGACAAAGACACCGCAGAGTAGGCTGATCCCAGGTCTCCAGCTGGCCCTGGTGCCCAATCTCCAGACCCTCCCTCTTGGGGGAGAGATGGGCCCTGTGTGCAGCCTTTCTCATAGCTCTTCTGGTTCTTGACTTGAGGAAAGCTTGATGTGATTTTTTTAAAACAAATTCTGGGACACTGAGAAGTTTGTGTTTTTGTTTTGTTTAGTTTTCTTTTTTTTTTTTTCAACATTTATTTATTTTTGGGACAGAGAGAGACAGAGCATGAACGGGGGAGGGGCAGAGAGAGAGAGGGAGACACAGAATCGGAAACAGGCTCCAGGCTCTGAGCCATCAGCCCAGAGCCTGACGCGGGGCTCGAACTCACGGACCGCGAGATCGTGACCTGGCTGAAGTCGGACGCTTAAACGACTGTGCCACCCAGGCGCCCCTTGTTTTGTTTTCTTAATCCTTGTAATGTTTCTAGAGAACTGGTTCCCGGACATTAATGAATAATTTTTTTTTTAAATTGAGGACATAGTTTACTCTGGTACAATTTTTTAAAAAATTCCTCATCTCAAAACTGTTATCTAAGATTATCATCACTCCATTTTATTTTATTATTTTTAAAATTTAATCTTAAAGGCTTTATTCAGACCTTTTCTATCTCCCCCTTGCCCACCATTATAAATCTCCATTCAGGGGCGCCTGGGTGGCGCAGTCGGTTAAGCGTCCGACTTCAGCCAGGTCACGATCTCGCGGTCCGTGAGTTCGAGCCCCGAGTCGGGCTCTGGGCTGATGGCTCAGAGCCTGGAGCCTGTTTCCGATTCTGTGTCTCCCTCTCTCTCTGCCCCTCCCCCGTTCATGCTCTGTCTCTCTCTGTCCCAAAAATAAATAAACGTTGAAAAAAAATTAAAAAAAAATATCCATTCAAGGATTCACAGAGCACAATTTTACAATTAAGAAGCAACAGCAGTAGAAAAAAAAAAAAAGGCAGCAGCAACAACAAACTCAAATTCTCATAAATAATCATTACAACTTTTCAAATACTTTGGTTGGCACAGTGACAGTTTACCATAACCATCCAGCTGGTTTTCTGTTGAAAATATTGCTCATGAATTCCCAAGAGCTAGTTTTTGGAGTCAAATTTGGATACTAACTTTTCCATGAACCAGTTATGGGACATCAGGGAAACTACTTTTTTAATTATATTTAAACCCAACTTAGTTAACATATAGTGTAATAATGATTTCAGGAGTAGAATTTAGTGATTCATCACTTACATATAACACCCAGTGTCCCTCCCAACAAGTGCTCTCCTTAATACCCATCATAGATTTAGCCCATCCCCCCACCCAACACTCCTTCATCAACCCTCAGTTTGTCCTCTGTATTTAAGACCTCTCTTATGGTTTGCCTACCTCTCTGTTTTTATCTTATTTTTCCTTCCCTTCCCCTTTGCTCATCTGTTGTGTTTCTTAAATTCCACATATGACCAAAATCCTATGATATTTATCTTTTTCCGACTGACTTATTTCACTTAGCATAAATGTACTCTAGTTCCATTCACATTGTTGCAAATGGCAAGATTTCATTCTTTTGGATCTCCGAGTAATGGTCCATTGTATATATACACCACGTCTTCTTTATCCATTCATCAGTTGATGGGCATTTGGGCTGTTTCCATAATTTGGCTATTGTTGATGATGATGCTATAAACTTTGGGGTGCACGTGCCCTTTTGATTCAGCATTTTTTGTATACTTTGGATAAGTACTTAGTAGTGCAATTGCTGGGTTGTAGGGCAGTTCTATTTTCAATTTTTTGAGGAACCTCAATACTGTTTTCCAAAGTGGCTGCACCAGTTTGCATTCCCACCAGCAGCGCAAAAGTGTTCCACTTAACTCTGCATCCTTGCTAAAATCTGTTGCCTGAGTTGTTAATTTTCACCATTCTGACTGGTGTGAGGTGGTATCTCATTTTGGTTTTGATTTGCATTTCCCTGATGATGAGTGATGTTGAGCATCTTTTCATGTGTCTGTGAGCCATCTGGATGTCTTCTTTGGGAAAGTGTCCATTCATGTCGTTTGCCCATTTCTTCACTCAATTATTTCTCTTTTGGGTGTTGAGTTTGATAAGTTCTTTATAGATTTTGGACACTAACCCTTTATCTGATATGTCATTTGCAAATATCTTCTCCCATTCCATCGGTTGCTTTTAAGTTTTGCTGATTATTTCCTTCACTGTGCAGAAGCTTTTTATTTTGATGAGGTCCCGATAGTTCATTTTTGCTTTTGTTCCCCTTGCTTCTGGAGGCATGTCTACTAAGAAGTTGCTGTCGTTGAGGTCAAAGAGGTTGTTTCTTGTTTTCCCTGCTAGGATTTTGATGGTTTCCTGTCTTACTTTTAGGTCTTGCATCTATTTTGAACAGGACATTATAACACTAAAAATGTAAAATGGAGAGAGGATCTCATCTTATCCCACAGAACAACCTATGCCACGGGAGGTAGAAACCTCATGCAGATGTATTTGAAAACACAATACTGCCTTTATTTTTCTCATTTTGTCTTTAACAGTTAACTCTTTGCCACACATTGACACTGGTGCATTTTAGAATTACTCTTTTAGGGGAGATGTCTAGATACAAACCAATAGTCTTTACATATACTTTTTCCATAAAGCTTTTGTAGTCATGAACTTCGCAGAAAGATGAGATCGCACCTTTCTCTTATAATATTTTTGTGTTGTTCACATTTTAAGATGGCACATGCTACATTTCACTGCATGTGTCTTTCTCTTATATATGTTGGAAGGGCAGGGTCACTTCCGGGGGCTCCTTTCTTCTGCAAAGAAGCAGGATGAGCTGGGTTTCACTGGGTGTTCTTCTTTGGTTTGTGGAAGAGAAGCCATTGTCCAACTGCACGTCCACAGACAATGGTTCCTTATCCCCAGTCATTACCCTCAATAGAAGCCAGAAAAAATTGGTCTAAATATTGTCGAGCATAGAAATGATTTTTCCCAAGTTAAGTGGATAGACTTTTTAGAACAAACATAAGAATGATAGTTTTGAAACTGAGTCCTTCTGTGTGCTGTTTCTGATTTCTAATGAGAACAGATATTTTACAGTGTTTATGTAACTTTTTAAATTTAATGATTTAAAAACTAACGTAGCGGACGGGAGTTGGGAAACAGTCTGGCTTGGCAGCATGATTGATGGTTGTTGAATCTGGGCAGGGAAAGAGACCCCAGGCCTTGGTCTGGAGGAGCAGTGAGACAAAGAAAATTAAATTGGCCTGCCCAATAAAACAAGAATTCAAAAATTTTCATGGCAGCTTAAGAGGAAGGCTGTGAGAGGGCTTATGGATGAATGGGGAGTAGGGAAGGATTGGGGCCAGCTGTACGGAAGGAGATCAGAGGCAGGGGTCAGCCAGGGAGATGCCTCCTCTGGGGGAAGTGGCCGGGGAGGTCTAGGCTGGGGGGGTGTCTCTCTCATAAACACTAATAGCCAGTTTCTAGCCACCTGCTATATGACTCCGTAAGCTCTCTCCTTATTTCTGACTCCTTAGGAAACTTCATTAAAACTACCATCTTGTGTGAGAAATAGCTCAGAAAAATCATGGAAGAGTATCCATGTCTCCACATTTGGTTTGATGCAGAGTGGAGAGAGGAAGCAGATGTAAGAGATGAGAATCTAAGTGAAACAGATAATTGAACAGAAGGAAGATATTAGGGCAGGGAGTAACTAGAAGAAATGGAAAGTCCCTGGAATTCTTGAGAAGTGCAGGGAGTCAGCTAAATGAGGGATGGGGAATAAACTCACTTTTATTTTGATATCAAAGGAGAGGAGGATGCTCTCACAAGATGGAAGGCTTTGGAAACACCCACACAGCTGATTCTCGGGTTGTGCCTGTAACTCATCTGATGTTTTTCACAAATGGCAGCTTCTCCTGACTTGTTGCTGACCAGTTGAGCAATGTCTTCTCTTTATGGTGTAAACAGAACTGGGAATCCTGCCCTATGACACCCAACATCCTCACGTCGTGGGAGAAAGCTCCTCGAGTTTTTCTCGGCACCCAGAACTTTTCCTTGGAAAATGGCTATAATGGTAGGACTTCTTCAAAAAATGAACTGGTTTAGTGCTGCATTATATAAAATATTTTTTTCCTCCAAAAATTATTATTATCTTTTTTGTTTTGTTTTTTTTTTCAGAAAGCAACATCAAACAGAAATTTCTGAGATCAAGAACAGGAAATGAGTGATTCAGCAGGCTGGATTTCACCCAAGGAGCTGTCTCCACAGCTTTAGAGAATAGCTGAGAGAAGTTCCAGGGGACTCGCCTAGTACCACTTGAAAGCAGTCAGGCTGAGAATCACAGAGAACTCTCTGGAGTGTGACGGAGGATAGTTGGAAAGCCCAACTTTCTGTCAGAAATATGTCAGCTTGGTGCCACTGCTCCACTGACTGTCCTTTACCTCTTCTGAACCCACATTTGGAGGTGGTCCAGGATGACTCAGGACTCGAGACAGAGGGAGCATCTTCCCAGGCGGGCACGTCCAGGTGTTTGTTCTTCTCTGCGAGACTGAACAGATGGTTTACCCCAGCAGCTGGCACTGCTGTGCTGTTCTCCACAACCGAATAGAGTGCTGGTAATCGGGCCTGGATGGTCCTTTGGGAGGGCTGGGGGAGTTCTGTTAGCACTGATTCATTTGCTTACTCTCTCTTTCTCTCTCTATCATCTTAAAGTGCGCTCAGCAAGCAGCCAACTCTGCCTCTTAGTAGCTAATGAGTCTATGTGCACAGTTCGGTTGAGTCCATGGGGAGCCATTTGGGAGGGACTTGCCCAGAGATGGAGACTTGGCACCTGCCGCGGAAAAAGGAGTCGCCCTCCAATGTGCTTATTTTGAACACACCTGATTTCAGCAGGAGAGCAATGCCCTTTTACACCCTGTAAACATTTCTGGTACTTAACCAGCCCCCAAACTTGTCCCTCACATGCTTCTCCCACCACCTCCACAGCACCCCTGTGGCCAGGCTGTCTCCCCCTGCATGACTGCATTAATGTAACACCCCGGTTGAGTTGTTCCCCCTGTCTCCAGACTTTTCACACTCCTACCCATCCCTCACACCACCCTCTGTTTCGTCTTTCTAAAATGCTATTTCCATCATGTGACTTTCCCATTCAAAAATCTCAGATAGGGGCGCCTGGGTGGCGCAGTCGGTTAAGCGTCCGACTTCAGCCAGGTCACGATCTCGCGGCCCGTGAGTTCGAGCCCCACGTCAGGCTCTGGGCTGATGGCTCAGAGCCTGGAGCCTGGAGCCTGTTTCCGATTCTGTGTCTCCCTCTCTCTCTGCCCCTTCCCCGCTCATGCTCTGTCTCTCTCTGTCCCAAAAATAAATAAACGTTGAAAAAAAAAATTAAAAAAAAAAAATCTCAGATAGATCTTTAGTATCTTTATAGTATCAGATGGATTTTTTTTTTCAGGATTTCACCTGTGTTAAGCTATAGTTTATGCATTTCTGAAGCTGCATACAACTTTTTCCAAAATGGGCTGGGGTCTAAACACATGACTTCTGTCATCAAATACTTCTGTCAAAGGGCCCGAACTGAGGACAAGTTTTGATAAGTACCCCCAGTTCTTACAAATGTCCATATTACATTTGGCATTACAATGGCCTTACAAATGTCCAGGATTTATTAAGAGGTGGCCACATTGGTCTTATAAGTGCCTGTCACAATCCCCAAATATTTATAAAAAGAGAAGACTAAAAATTTGAGGGTAGTTTAATGTAATGGGCAAATTTTAGTAGCTTCAGTATTGCACACTATTGGCTGAGTGGAAAGTTCTAGGCACTTCCCCACTCTCAGGCCAGCTGACAGAGGCTCTAGGAAAGCCATGTGTGAAAATCTGGGGTGCCTAAGGAGGGAAAGCTGGCGTCTGCCTCCTCAGTGAGATGTTTGCTGAGCTGTGGTGTCTGAAGGCCTTCCCTAGGAATGCCAGCCCTGGAGAGGGAAGTTTGATGAGAATGTTCTAGGGATAATTTTGTGTCTCTGAGAGCATGTAGTGCTGGCAAATGTGGATAGGATGCTTGAGAATCCTGAAGGCAGGAGACTGGATTGAACAGCCTGCAAATGAAGGCTGAGGAGAGAGATGAGCAGTATAACAAAGATGCTTGAATTTTTCCAGGTACCAGACCACCAACGAATATAGACTCAAGGTCTATATTTGAGACCTGGGTGGCATCTTTGGTGCCTCCAAGAACAGGACCACCTTCTTCACGCCTGGTGCAGAGTCTCACGTCAGTGAAAGGTGTGCTCCTAAGGACAGGAGCTTGGGGGTGGTCAAGAAGACAGCAGAGGAGAGCTGGAGAGCACAGCACCCACACCTGAGAGTCTGAGCAGTAGATGCAGGTCACTTGTGATACAAGAAGAAATAACAGTTCTTTCCTCAAGGAATGCATAGGAGGGAGACTCATGAAAACATATAAACAGAGTATAACATGTGCTATCATCAAGCAGACAGTTAGTGCTTACTTTCTGTGTGCCGTCCACATTAAAGCAGGTTTGGATCTGGTGACATAGGAATGTAGGGGAAGGAACACCCCGTGGGCAGGAATTCCTGGCTCCGGTGACTTGGCCACGCCTGAACTGATCATTTTCATTGATGACCTTCTCCGTCAAAAATTCCATTTCTTTGATTTTTCCTGACCCAAACTGGAACTTCTCTTTTCTTGTTTCCTCATTGACTTATTTCCATCTAAAAGGCCCCACTTTCCCTCCTCTGCTTATAAAACAATACTTATCTTTGCTCAAGTTTTGCCTTCTTTCCTAACCAGTGTCTCTGCCCTTACGTCTAAGACATTTTTATTTCTCCTCAGTGCTTAATCATATCCTACCTTGTCCTATGTCTTGACTGATGTTTAACCTTAAACTTGCAACACTGTGCTTTGCCTATCACTTTAAGTTCAGACACATGGTTTTCTCGTTTTCCTTTTCTACCTACTGGTATGTGACTCAATCCTGGTCAATGAGGCTTGATGGGAAATGTGCTGGGAGCATCTCATAAGACATAAAAGTCCCTCTTCATCTCTCTCCAGACACTATTTTGTTTGTTTGTAATGGGACACAGTGTCCATGCATTAAGCGATGCATCTTTCAGGGCCCAGGCAGGAGACAGTCAGTTGACTGGGAAAGTTTAATATACAGGATTATTAAATGAACAGGGAAATAACCTACAAAGGGTGAGGAGAACTCTAAGGAATACAAGATTCACAGATATAAGAACAGCCACTACTTTGGAAACAGAGACAGAGTATTTAAGAAAAAACAAATCATGGGGTATCTGGGTGGCTCAGTCGGTTAAGTGGCCAACTCTGGATTTCGGCTTAGGTCATGATCTCAGGGTTCATGAGACCAAGCCTGGCATTAAGCTCTTGTGCTCACAACATGGAACCTTCTTTAGATCCTCTGTCTTCCTCTCTATGCCCTTTCTCAACCAGTGCCTGCACATATCTGCACACACTCTCTCAAAATTAAATGTTTATATATATATATGTATACATATATACATATGAAAGAAACAAATCAGAAGAGAGTCCAACGCCCCCTAGCCCGAGATTCATACCTCCCAAGAGTGTGGCTGTGGCCCCACGCCCACTGGAGAGATTACCCGAGGTGGCCCAGGGTAGGGCTGGCAAGCAGGAAACTGCCCACTGGCATGCTGGCAAAACGCTCTAGGAGAGCACCAGATTTGCAGGGGTGAACGCTTGCAAGTTGCCGAGGGGGCGGGTGAAGCTGGCCTGCAGGACTCGCTGGAAAGCTGCACCCTTGGATGTTGCTGAAACTTACCTGGAACGTGCCTGCTGGGGCCCCCAGGACATTGGGAGGCTGGCGGGGCACGGGCAGGATTCTCTGGGAGTCCAGCCCCTGGAGTGGGGTGAGGGCCCCGGGTGCCTCACGCCGCGCTAGCGACCACGTGCTGTAGGAGCCGGCGGGATGTCGCTCCCGGGAACCGAGAAAGGAAGCCCTTTCCGCCGGCCTGTCCTCAAGCACCTTCCTTGGAAACTGCTCGACTTTGTGCCTTCTGGCAAGGAAGTGTTGACGGAGCCCAGCCCCAGCATCCCGGCGCCGGGCAAAGAAGAGCGAAGTGGAAGCTGACGGGCAAGAAAACATAACTGGCACAAGTCCGCAGAGCGGACCAACGGAGAGACACCGTGCAGGGTGGTGCTGGCGGACTGCCCATCTGGGCTTCTGTCTGCTCTGCTCCCAGACTGCTTCTTAGGTGAAATCGTAAGATGTTTATTCTTTATGCCGCTTTTAGTTGGAAATTTTGTGACGCGCAGCTGGAAGTATTTTATCTGATAAAATATTTACTTGCTTTATTTTCATCAAAATATAAATATCAAAAAAAAAATGCTCTACTGTCTTCCTTAATGCACATGGCAAACAAACCTAAATAGCACAGACTTTTAGTAAAGTACAACAGTCCCGTACTCAACGTATCTCTGACTCAGAATCAACCAGTCGCAACCAGTTCTCTCTTTAAAAAAAAAACTTTTTTTTTCTTTTAAGTAGGCTCCACACCCAGCACGGAGCCGCTTTTCAAAAACATTTTAATTGTGGCAAATTACACTAACATAAAAGTTACCATTTTAGGGGCGCCTGGGTGGCTCAGTCCGTTAAGCCTCTGACTAGGGCTGAGGTCATGATCTCGGGGTTTGCGAGTTCCAGCCCCGCTTCTGGCTCTCTGCTGTCAGCACAGAGCCGGCTTGGGATCCTCTCTGCCCCTCCCCTGCTTGTGCTCTCTCTCTCTCTCTTTCAGATAAACATTAAAAAAAAGTTCCCACCTCAACCATTTTCAAGTGCAAAGTTTAGAGGCATTAAGTCTTTCACACTCACCACTGTCTTGTACAACCAATTCTGTTTGATGATTTTATTTTTGGTTGCCTCCATGTATCTGAGGTATTTGCTTCACAAAATGCTGTTTTTTCCCTATCACCTGAAGACATCATCTTTCTGATTCCTCCTATAATACGTGCATTGAATCCATTTCCCCCACATCTCCTCCTTCTTCAACCCAAATAGCTATGTAACTGCTTGAATGTAATTCTTTTACTCTGTGCATTGCTCTAGGAACTTAACACGTAAACATCTACTTCTCTACTCTAAGTTATAGGTACCATCCTTCTCACTTCTTTTTTGAAAATAAAATATTGTCTCATTTTCTTGAAGTTAAAAGGCGAGTTACAAATACTACTTTCTTTGCCAAACTACCATGCAATGGCAGAGTAAAGTTTTGGACCTGAATCCCCAAGTGATCCAAGGTAGTGGGCAGAAGGTCAAATTTCCGTGTTTTATTTCCCAGCTTAACTTTCTAAAGTTTTCTAAATAATGTCAATCCTTTTTAGGGGGGTCACTTTCGTCAGGCAGTTGCAGGCCTTAGAGACGCCATATGTGCTGCTGCTGGAAATTGGTGGCTGGGTGTTTCTAGCATATCCAAATCATCCTCTGGGGAATTTTGGTGGCGTTTGTTCCTGCTGAAGAGCTTACTATGGAGCTCTTGTCCTAGGGCCTGAATTCTGTGTTGGGTCCCTGGATCCCTGGATTTAATGTTCTCCCCTTTTGGGTTAAATCCTTCATTGTCCTAAAGTACATTCTTTAGTAGCTTTTTAAGAGTGCATACATTTCTGGTTCCTTGCGTATCTGAATTGTTTTTATTTTGCATGTACGTTTAATGAATAGTTCGGGTATGTTATTTTTCGCTGAATATGATTCACATAACTTAAAATCCATCCTTTTAAAGCTTATGATTCAATGGGTTTTAGTGTATTCAAAGTCATGCAATCATCACCGCCTCATTCCAGAACATTTTCATTAGACTTCCTATTTAATTTTTGTGTGTTTCCACATCTGATCTCCTACAAAAATTCTTGGGAGCAAGACTATACATCATACACCCTGTGCCAGGCAAAAGCAGTCCTCATTTATGTACTGAGTAAGAGGAAAGGTCAATGAAAGTCTAGAGAGTTTCGTTTGCTGGCTTCATGAAGTCAGCAGCTGTGTTGGAAGAGCCCGTGTGGTAAGGATCTGTGTGCAGCCTTTAGGGTCTGAAGGCAGCTAATAAGAGCTGAGCACGACCTCCAACCCACAGCCAGCAAGAAGCTGAGGCCCTCGGTCTCACAACCGTAAAGAAACAAATTTTGTTTTTTTATTATAAAAAATACAAACTTGTGCACATTTGCATATGTGCATATCTGCAAGATGAATGACTAAGTCATACATTATACACATCTTCCAGGGTCTATGAGAAAATGTCAAATTGTTTTCCAAAATGGTTGCACCGATTTGCACTATTGACAACAGAGTATGAATTCTCACTGGTGTACATGTTCACCAGTTTCAAAATGTTTTCCAATTAAAATTTTTTTTGCTAGTCTTTTGGGTGTAAAACAGTATCTCAGGATTTTATTTTGCCTTTGGCTCATTACTAATGAGGATGAGCATTGTATCATCTGTTAATTTGTTTCCATGTTTCTTTTTCTCTGAAATCCCTCTTTATATTTTTTGCCCATTTAAAAAGTAAGTTCTTGGGACACGTAGTCGCTCAGTTGGTTGAGCATCTGACTCTTGATTTTGGCTCAGGTCACGAACTCATGATTGTGAGACAGAGCTTGGCATTGAGCGCCACGTTGAGTATGGAGTCTGCTTGAGATAGTCTCTTTCTCTCCCTCTGCCTCCCCCACGTGCACACGTGTGCACACACACACGTTCTCTCTCTCTCAAATTAAAAAAAGTTATTTAAAAAAATAATAAAATAAAAATAATTTCTTTATCTCTCAATGATTTGTATAACTTCTTTATAGATATTAGATAATAAGCTTTTTTTAGTTTTATGCATTAAAAATATTTTTGCCCATTTTTTTTTGAGAGAGATAGAGAGAGGGAGAGAGAAGTGTGAATGGGGGAGGAGCAAAGAGAAAGGGAGACAGAGAATCTTAAGCACACTCCACACCCAGTGTGGAGCCCCATGTGGGGCTCAATCTCATGACTGTAAGATCATGACCTGAGCCAAAATCAAGAGTTGGTGGCTCAACAGACTGAGCCACCCAGACACCTCTCTTTGCTCAATTTGTGACTCATCTTTTCATTTACTGATGATGTGTTTTCAAAAAGTTATTTACAATGTATACTTACTAGAACTTATTTTCTTTAAAAATGTTTGCTTTTTGGATTTTGCTGATTTTTCTTACCTAGAAGCAACCAAGATATTCATGTTCCCATCTCAAGCTATAAAGTTTTGCTTCTTAAGTCTTTAATTCATCTGGAATTAATTTTTCAGTTCAGTGTAGAGGTATAAGGATTTTGTTTTTCCTGTAAGGCTAATCCATTGTCTGAGCACTATTAATTGAATAATTCATCCTTTTTCCTTTGGTTAATCATGTGTCTTCTATATATGATATTTATTTATAACACCTGAAGTCTTTTTAGATCTTTCTATTGTCCCCTTTTCTTAGACGTTTGCTTAATAATTCTGCACACTCTTTCAGGGGCTTAGTGGTTTTTTTTAATGCTTATTTATTTTGAGAGAGAGAGAGATGGCATGGGATGGACAGAGAGAGAGGGAGAAAGACTCTCAAGTAGGCTCCGAGTTGTCAGCACAGAGCCTGATGCAGGATTTGATCCCAGGATGGTGAGATCATGACTAGTTCCCATGGTCATTCTGGGCTAGGGATGCTAATTGTTTTCCATCATTGTTAGCACAAGAATGCTTCACCTTACCTGGTTTCCTGCCCATATTAGACATGATTTCACTCCTTTTCAGTCTTTCTGTTGGCAATCTGACTGATGATATAGGCTTTACTGATTTTCTGAGAAAGTATGCATGGGAAGTAAATATTTTGCACATTGAATGTCTAAAATATGTGTATCTTACCCTCACAGTAGAGTAATAGTTTGATACATAATACTGGGTTGCAGTTTTTCTTCAGAATATGAAAACCTCATTCCACTATTTTCTTGGTCCAACATTGCTTATAAGTATATTCTTTTTTTTTTTAATTTTACTTTTTATTTTTTTAAATTTACATCCAAATTAGTTAGCGTATAGCGAAACAATGATTTCAGGGGTAGATTCCTTACTGCCCCTTACCCATTTAGCCCATCCCCCCCCACACCCCCTCTAGCAACCCTCAGTTTGTTCTCCATATTTATGAGTCTCTTCTGTTTTGTCCCCCTCCCTTTTTTTATATTATTTTTGTTTCCCTTCCCTTATGTTCATCTGTTTTGTCTCTTAAAGTCCTCATATGGGTGAAGTCATATGATTTTTGTCTTTCTCTGACTGACTAATTTCACTTAGCATAATACCCTCCAGTTCCATCCACGCAGTTGCAAATGGCAAGATTTCATTCTTTTTGATTGCCGAGTAATACCCCATTGTATATATATACCACATCTTCTTTATCCATTCATCCATCAATGGACATTTGGGCTCTTTCCACACTTTGGCTAGTGTTGATAGTGTTGATAGTGCACATGGGGGTGCATGTGTCCCTTCAAAACAGCACACCTGTAATCCGTGGATAAGTGCCTAGTAGTGCAATTGCTGGGTTATAGGGTAGCTCTATTTTTAGTTTTTTGAGGAATCTCCATACTGTTTTCCAGAGTGGCTGCACCAGCTTGCATTGCTACCAACAAGGCAAAAGAGATCCTCTTTCTCCACATCCTCGCCAATATCTGTTGTTGCCTGAGTTGTTCATGTTAGCCATTCTGACAGGTGTCAGGTGGTATCTCATTGTGGTTTTGATTTGTATTTCCCTGATGATGAGTGATGTTGAGCATTTTTTCATGTGTTGGTTGGCCATCTGGATATCTTCCTTGGAGAAGTGTCTATTCATGTCTTTTGCCCATTCACTCAATTATTCCTCTTTTGGGTGTTGAGTTGGATAAGTTCTTTATAGATTTTGGATACTAACCCTTTATCTGATATGTCATTTGCAAATATCTTCTCCCATTCTGTCGATTACCTTTTAGTTTTGCTGATTGTTTCCTTCACTGTGTAGAGGTTTTTATTTTGATGAGATCCTAGTAGTTCATTTTTGCTTTGGTTTCCCTTGCCTCCAGAGATGTGTTGAGTAAAAAATTGCTGGGGCCAAGATCAAAGAGGTTTTTGCCTGCTTTCTCCTCGAGGATTTTGATGGCTTCCTGTCTTACATTTAGGTCTTTCATCCAATTTGAGTTTATTTTTGTGTATGGTATAAGAAAGTGGTCCAGGTTCATTTTTCTGCATGTTGCTGTCCAGTCTTGCCAGCACCACTTGCTGAAGAGACTGTCTTTATTCCATTGGATTTTCTTTCCTGCTTTGTCAAAGATTAGTTGGCCATATGTTTGTGGGTCCATTTCTGGGTTCTCTATTCAGTTGCATTGATCCGAGTGTCTGTTCTTGTGCCAGTACCATACTGTCTTGATGATTACAACTTTGTAGTATAGCTTGAAGTCTGGGATTGTGATGCCTCCTGCTTTGGTTTTCTTTTTCAAGATCGTTTTGGCTATTCGGGGTCTTTTCTGGTTCCATACAAATTTTAAGATTATTTGTTCTAGCTCTGTGAAGAATGACGGTGTTATTTTGATAGGGATTGCATCGAATATGTAGACTGCTTTGCATAGTATCGACATTTTAACAATATTTGTTTTTCCTATCCAGGAACATGGAATCTTTTTCCATTTTTTTGTGTCTTCTTCAATCTCTTTCATAAGCTTTCTATAGTTTTCAGTGTATAGATTTTTCACCTCTTTGGTTCAATTTATTCCCAGGTATTTTATGGTTTTTGGTGCAACCGTAAATGGGATTGATTTCTGGATTTCTGTTTCTGTCACTTCATTGTTGGTGTATAGGAATGCAACCGATTTCTGTGCATTGATTTTATATCCTGCAACTTTGCTGAATTCATGAATCAATTCTAGCAGTTTTTTGGTGGAATTTTTGGGTTTTCCATATAGAGTATCATGTCATCTGCAAAGAGTGAAAGTTTGATCTCCTCCTGGCCGATTTGGAAGCCTTTTATTTCTTTGTGTTGTCTGATTGCAGAGGCTAAGACTTCCAATACTACGTTGAATAACAATGGCGAGAGTGGACATCCTTGTCGTGTTCCTGACCTTAGGGGGAAAGCTCTCAGTTTTTCCCCAATGAGGATGATATTAGCATTGGGTCGTTCATATATGGCTTTTATGATCTTGAGGTATGCTCCTTCAATCCCTACTTTCTTGAGGGTTTTTATCAAGAAAGGATGCTGTATTTTGTCAAATGCTTTCTCTACATCTATTGAGAGGATCATATGTTTCTTGTCCTTTGTTTTATTGACGTGATGAATCACGTTAATTGTTTTATGTATATTGAACTAACCCTGCATCCCAGGTATAAATCCCGCTTGGCCATGGTGAATAATTTTTTTAATGTATTGTTGGATTCGGTTGGCTAATATCTTGTTGAAGATTTTGCATCCATGTTCATCAGGGAAATTGGTCTATAGTTCTCCTTGTTAGTGGGGTCTCTGCCCAGTTTTGGAATCAAGGTAATGCTGGCTTCATAGAAAAAGTTTGGAAGTTTTCCTTCCATTTCTATTTTTTGAAACAGTTTCAAGAGAATAGGTGTTAACTCTTCCTTAAATGTTTGGTAGAATTCCCCTGGAAAGCCATCGGGCCCTGGACTCTTGTTTTTTGGCAGATTTTTGATTACTAATTCGATTTCCTTACTGGTTATGGGTCTGTTCAAATTTTCTATTTCTTCCTGTTTCAGTTTTGGTAGTGTATATGTTTCTAGGAATTTGTCCATTTCTTCCAGATTACCCATTTTATTGGCATATGATTGCTCATAATATTCTCTTATTTTTGTTTGTATTTCTGTTGGCTGTGATCTCTCCTCTTTCATTCTTGATTTTATTTATTTGGGTCCTTTCCTTTTTCTTCTTGATCAAACTGGCTAGTGGTTTATCAATTTTGTTAATTCTTTCAAAGAACCAAAGAATTGATCTGTTCTACTGTTTTTTTTTGTTTTTGTTTTTTTTTGGTTGATAGCATTAATTTCTGCTTTAATCTTTATTATTTCCTGTCTTCTGCTGGTTTTGGGTTTTATTTGCTGTTCTTTTTCTAGCTCCTTAAGGCGTAAGGTTAGGTTGTGCATCTGAGATCTTTCTTCCTTCTTTAGGAAGGCCTAGATTGCTATATACTTTCCTCTTATGACCACCTTTGCTGTGTCCCAGAGGTTTTGGGTTGTGGTGCTCTCATTTTCATTGACTTCCATATACTTTTTAATTTCCTTTTTAACTGCATGGTGAGCCCATTCATTCTTTTTTTTTTTTTTTAATTTTTTTTTTCAACGTTTATTTATTTTTGGGACAGAGAGAGACAGAGCATGAACGGGGGAGGGTCAGAGAGAGAGGGAGACACAGAATCGGAAACAGGCTCCAGGCTCTGAGCCATCAGCCCAGAGCCTGACACGGGGCTCGAACTCACGGGCCGCGAGATCGTGACCTGGCTGGAGTCGGACGCTTAACCGACTGCGCCACCCAGGCGCCCCAGCCCATTCATTCTTTAGTAGGATGTACTTCAGTCTTCAAGTGTGTGTTACCTTTCCAAATTTTTTCTTGTGGTTGATTTCGAGTTTCATAGCGTTGTGGTCTGAAAATATGCACGGTATGGTATTTCTTTGAATATCATAGAAATATCATAGAAAAAGATCGAGAAAAAGTTCTTTATCTTTTTATACTTACTTAGGGCTGATTTGTGTCCCAGTATATGGTCTATTCTGGAGAACATTCCATATGCCCTGGAGAAGAATGCATATTCTGCTGCTTTAGGATGAAATGTTCTGAATATATCTGTTAAGTCCATCTGGTCCAGTGTGTCATTCAAAGCCATTGTTTCCTTGTTGATGTTTTGATTAGATGATCTGTCCATTGCTGTGAGTGGGGTGTTGAAGTCTCCTACTATTATGGTATTACTATTGATGAGTTTCTTTATGTTTGTGATTAATTGATTTATATATCTGGGTGCCTCCACATTTGGTGCATAAATGTTTACAATTGTTAGGTATTCTTGGTCTCTGGACCCCTTGATTATGATATAATGCCCTTCTGCATCTCTTGATACAGTCTTTATTGTCTGATATAAGTATGGCTGCTTCGGCTTTCTTTTGTTGACCACATAGCATGATAGATGATTCTCCATCCCCTTATTTTCAATCTGAAGGTGTCTTTAGATCTAAAGTGGGTCTCTTTTAAACAGCATATAGATGGACCTTGTCTCTTATCCATTCTGTCACCCTATGTCTTTTGATTGGAGCATTGAGTCCATTGACATTTAGAGTGAGTACTGAAAGATATGAACTTATTGCCATTGTAGAGTTGGAGTTTCTGGTGGTGTTCTCTGGTCCTTTCTAATCTTTTGAATTTTTGGTATGTATCTATATCTATATCTATATCTATATCTATATCTATTCATCTTTTCTCCCCTCAGAGAGTGCCCCTTAAAATTTCTTGCAGGGCTGGTTTAGTGGTCACAAACTCCTTTAATTTTGTTTGTCTGGGAAACTTTTTATCTCTCCTTCTATTTTTAATGACAACCTTGGTGGATAAAGAATTCTTGGCTGCATATTTTTCTGATTCATCACATTGAACATATCCTGCCACTCTTTTCTGGCCGGCCAAGTTTCTGTGGATAGGTCTGCTGCAAACCTGATCTGTCTTCCCTTGTAGGTTAGGGACTTTTTTTCCCTTGCTGCTTTCATGATTCTCTCCTTGCCTGAGTATTTTGTGAATTGGACTATGATGTGCCTTGTTGATGGTCAGTTTTTGTTGAATTTAATGGGGGGGGGGCGGTTCTCTGTGCTTCCTGGATTTTGATGTCTGTGTCTTTCCCCAGGTTAGGAAAGTTTTCTGCTATGATTTGCTCACATAACCCTTCTACCCCTATTTCTCTCTTCCTCTTCTGGGACCCCTATGATTCTGATGTTTTTCCTTTTTTATGAGTCACCGATTTCTCTAATTCTTAAATCGTGCTCTTTTGCCTTAATCTCCCTCTTTTTTCCTGCTTCATTATTCTAAGTTTGTCGTCTATATTGCTGATTCTCTGTTTTGCCTCATCCATCCTTGCCACCGCTGCATCCATCCGTGATTGCAGCTCAGTTATAGCGTTTTTAATTTCATTCTGGCTATTTTTTACTTTTTCATCTCTGCAGAAAGGGATTCTAATCTATTTTCGACTCCAGCTAGTATTCTTATTATCATGATTCTAAATTCTGGTTCAGACATCTTCCTTGTATCTGTGTTGGTTAAATCCCTGGCTGTCATTTCTTCATGCTCTTTCTTTTGGGGTGAATTCCTTCGTTTTGTCATTTTGAAGGGAGAAAAGGAATTAATGTGGTAGAAAAATTTAAATCAAAAAAATTAAAATTAAAAAAATATTAAAATTAAAAATTAAACACACACACACACACACAAATCAAATAGATGATGCTAGATCCTAGGTGTGTTTTGGTCTGGGTGTTGAAAGTGGTTTGACATATTAGAGAAGAAAAAAAGGGGGGGGAGAAAAAAAAGAAAATCATTTGAGAATTTTAAAAAATGAATACACTGAATTAGACTAAAATGAGATGATGGGGTAAAATAGAATTTGAAAAAATATACATAAAAGTAAAGAATATAGTAGAAAAATTTTAAAGAAAAATATTTTTAATAAAAATTAAAAATAAATATGAATTTTTTTGTTTTCTCTATTTAAGAAAAAAGAAAAGAAATGAAAAAGAGAAAAAAGACTAAAATAAGAAAAAGAAGAAAAAAATAAATTGCTTGAAAATTTTAAAAAGTGAATACACTGTAGTAGAGTAAAATAAAATGATGGAAGTAAAACAGAATTTGAAAAAATTTACATAAAAGCGAAAAATATAGTAATGAAAATTAAATAAGAATATTTTCATAGAAATTGAAAGTAAAAACGAAGTTTTTCTGCATTCAAGGAAAAGAAAAGAAATAAAAACGAGAAAAAAGAAAAATAAAGAAAAAAAGGAAATTGTTTGAATATTTGAAAAGGTGAATACACTGAAGCAGACTAAAATAATATGATGGAAGTAAAGTAGAATTTGAAAAAAAATTACACAAAAGTAAAAAATATAGTAATAAAAATTAAATAAAGATATTTTTAATAAAAATTGAAGGGGCACCTGGGTGGCTCAGTCGGTTGGGCGTCCGACTTCAGCTCAGGTCATGATCTCGCAGTTAGTGAGTTCGAGCCCCGCGTCGGGCTCTGTGCTGACAGCTTGGAGCCTGGAGCCTGTTTCGGATTCTGTGTCTCCCTCTCTCTCTGACCCTCCCCCATTCATGCTCTGTCTCTCTCTGTCTCAAAAATGAATAAACGTTAAAAAAAAAATTTAAAACCTAGAGTTTAAAAAAAATAAAAAATAAATTGAAAATAAAAATGAATTTTTTCTCTTTCTGTATTCAAGAAAAAGAAAAGAATTGTAAAAGAGAAAAAGAAAAAAGAAAAAAAAAGAAAATTGAATAGATGAACCTGCTAACAGATTGAAGTAGGACTAAAATTGCTTTGTTTTCCTCTAGAAGTCAGTCTATGTAGCTCTTTATAGTCCATACATTTAGCCAGCCGTGAGACTTGTGTTCTTGAAAAGCGAAGTTGGCCCAGTTGGGCGGGGTTCAGTGTAACAGCTCTGCTCTCCACTAGATGGCGCTGCTAGCCTACTGGGGTGAATTGTTGCAGAGCTTGTAGGTGCGTATGCACATGTGCAGGAGTGGTGAAAATGGCGCCACCCAGCTACCCAGTCTCTTCTTCGTGATCAGCAACTGCACATCCATCCTTGTGTTTAGCTCTCATCCACTCCCCACTTTTTCACTCTCCATGACCAGACCCCAGGCAGTACCTCTCTCCCAAGTTTTGTCTCAGATGCAGGTGTTTTCTCCAGCCCCTTACTTCCTGCTTTGACCTGTTCCGCCCCTCTGTGGGAGGGTCTCACCAAGCAATGGCCGAATGAGCAATGGCTGAATATTGGCTGCACCAAGGAACACCCACTGGACCTGTTGTTGCTGGTGCCCCAAGACTGTGGCCAGGTGCCAGCCTGTCCCAGAAAACGTTTGTGAGACAGCATAGCAGCAGCATTTCAGGGATTATGGAAAATCACAACACACATCTGGCACTAGGCTTCACCCTTAACAACCTTGCCCCAGCACCAGTGAATGTGGCCACCTTCCAGGGTCTGCTGGGACCAGGTAGCTTCAACAGTCTCTACCAAATGTCCTTCCAGCAGTGGAACCTCTTTTCCCTGTGTGGCCCGAGAACCTCCTGGACCTCACTCTGTTCCTGGGGATTTGCTCTTCCCACCAGAGTACCGCCAGCTATCAAGCTGTGAAGTTGCAGCCTTTGTGCTCCCCTTGTTTACAGTCTTAATGGAATTTAAACACTCTCCTTTCTCCTTTCTCCCTTTTTAGTTTAGTCCCTGCGGCTGTTTCCAATTTTCCACTTTCTCTCCAGCTGCTTTTGGGGAGGGGTGCTTTTCCCCTCCCCAGTCTCCATCCTCTCTCTGCCCACAAAAGCGGTTCCCTACCTTTGGGGGCTTCTCACTCCCCAAGTTCAGCTCTCCTCACTGTGTACCTGCTGAATTCTGTGGTTCAGGTAGTGCAGATTGTTGTGTTAATCCTCCAATCAGTTTTCTAGGTGTGTAGGATGGTTTAGTGTTGGTCTGGCTGTATTTCATGGACACGAGACACACAAAAATCTTCCATGCTGTTCCACCATCTTGGCTCCTCCCCCAAGAAGTATATTCTTAAGATCTCCATCCTCTATGTACAGAAATTTCAGCATGTGATACGTTGCATGCCCATTTTCATCCATGTTATTGGACATTAGATGGTAACTTTAAATTGGAAAATTAGAACTTCAACTCTATAATTTTAAATTTTCTCTGTTCACTCTGGACTAACTTTCTAAGTTTTATTTTTACCTTTGCTCTGCCTGTTATTTTCATGATTTCCTTTCACTTAATTTTCTAGGAGATTTCCTCATTTGTCTTGCAACTCTTATACTCAGTCTTCATTTCTGTTATCATGATTTTAATTTCCAAGAACTCTTTCCAAATTTCTCCCTATTCTTTTTTATGGCATCCAGTTCTTGTCTCATGGATGCAATATAGTTTCTTATCTTTCCAAGAATAGTAGGTTTTTAAAATATTCATTGTCTTGCATTGTCTGTTTTCTCCAAGTTGTTTTTATTTCTGCTTTTGGTGGACCCTACTTTTCTTGCTTGAGATTTTTCTCTGTTGTCTAGAGATCTTGGACATGACAGCTAGTTGCTAATCTTAAGAACAGAACACTATATTGTTGATTGGAAGGTCTGATCACATGGCTGAAACTTTCTGACTGTGGGCCTTCCTATAATGTGAACTAGTCTTGCTATTTCCCTGGAAGTCAGTCTCTTTAGGTTCTTTTGTTAGTTGAGTAAGATTCTACAAAGAATAAAGAATAACTTTTTGACTTGCTATCTTCCATATCTTACTTTTTTTTCATATTTTCCATCTCTTTATGTCTATGCTATATATCAGGTAAATTTATTCAGTTTAATCTATCAGTTTACTATCATTTCAGTTGTTAATCCATGGAGTGTTTTTTTTTTCTTTCAATAAAATAATTATATCTATCTCTAAAAGGTTTAAATAAATCTTCCTGATAAATTTATTAGTTTTGTGTTCCTTACTAATGTTTTATAGTCTGTATTTGTTTTGAAATATTTCAGACATCTTGACTTTATATTCTAAATTTTATAATTTTATTATTAGTTGTCTTTGAGGGCCTCTGATTTTTGTTCTTTATCTGCTTACTTTTCTTAGGGGGGGCTGTTACCTCGAATGTATGGAAATATATTACTGTAAGCTCATATCTGGTTGAACATGAGCTGTGAAAACACTGATGATAATTTTCTTCAGAAAATAGGTAAGTTTATATGAACGACCTGTTAACATTTTAGTTACAGTTTTGGGGCTCGGATTTCCCTGAATGGAGGTAATGTTGCATTTGAACTCGAGATCTGCAGGTGAGCAGCTTTATGACTGTAAATTCTTAGTGAGAATCATTATTTTACCTCATTTGCAGCAGGAGGAAAAAGACATGCTTCCTGGTGGGCAAGTATGTATCAGTCAGAATAGGCTAATTAATACTGAGTAAGTAACAACTCCAACAAACAACTGCAAGTGACATGTACCACACCCTCTCAGTGACTTACACTACAAAAGTTAATTTTTTGTGCAAAGTCTGACATGGGTTTAAAAAGCTCTTCAGGGGAGTTGTCTTCTGTACAGCAGCTTAGAACACATACAACTTCAATTCCGTGGTATTTCCAACTTAATGTGATTCATTAGAGTTTACCACAGCAGAGAAAGATAACTTGCGGAAGTAAGCACCAAGAGTTTCACATGAAAGTGACATATGTCACTTTCGCTCCTAGACCATTGGCCAAAGTTGTTTTCAAACACCTGTAAGAGGGCTGGGAACTGCTCCAGCAAGGGGAGGAGGGCTAGAAGCATTTGCGAGTATCAGTAATATCTGCCACACACTCTTTTATCTGGCTTTGCATTCTTTTTCATTTCTTTTGATTGTCTTAGCTTAACACTGAGGGCTGCGGTCTGATTTAGCTCCCTGACCTTGTATATGCCTATAGCTTAATCTCCTGTTTGTGGCATGCAAATGTTAATCCCCTGAATTCTATGTTCTTTGTATCAGTATTTGGCCCAGGGCAGCCTTCAGTTTTATATTCATTTATTGCGCACTCCTCTGTTTTTTGATTCACTACTTTTTTCTTTGGGGATTGGGGATTGAGAGAGAAATCTTTGGGGAATTCCCTCATATTCCTGCTAGCTCCACAATTAATTTAAAAATACGCTCATGGTTATTTATCCAGAATGCATTTGAGTCGTGTTAGGGGCACTTTTGAGAATATCTAGCCAATATTACTTCCAGAGGCGTTCAAAAAAATTATTTCCAACTGAAAAACAACAAAAGCATGTGAAATCAGCAGCAGGCTTGTAATTTAATAAGTTAATGAAGACCCTGACATTGCTCTGTGGTTATTCATAACGTGCGGCTGGAGTAATTGGCATTCGCTTAGATTGAATTTTGAATCATGTAGCATTACGTTGTATGTTTAGTTTTAATGCAATACATTTTTTTTTTTATTGAGTAGAAGAATACAGTCATGCTGAAGGACTTAACAAGGAGCTGAAAGAACATGTCAGTCTATGCATGCAATCTTCAGGAAAAGGTTTTCAAGCTGCATCATTAAAAAAAAAATTAGTCAAGGAATCAAATATCCACTTATATCAAAGAAATCTGAAATCCAGGAGCCAATATTTACGTGTTCAATAAAGCCTTGATTTTGCTAGTACCGCTTCCACTGCTCAGGTGTGACAAAATAAAATGGTTTCACACAGGAACCAGATAGAGGCCTTTCTGTGGTCAGCCCCAGACTCATTGAAAGCAGACCCCATAATCTCATGCACGTATATTGACCTGATGGTGGCTGCTATTACTCCATCCTGTGGGGGTCATTGTCCCCCTCTCCCCGTCCTGCCCCAGGATAGAGAGGGCACAGTCCCAGACACTTTTTGTCCCCACTGCCAAAATGAAGTCTCCTGTGTCCTTTTTCATATAAATGGCTTTATGGAGGGGAGACAAGTGGATGTAAAGACATTCTAAAATGTTTATAATCCAACGTTCCAATTATTCTGGCCCCTGACTTCCTTTCTAAACAGGAAGTTGGAGTCTAGAGAGTTCTGTCTGTCCATCTGTCAGAGAAGGACTTACCAATGCAGTTTGTCCTTTAGGCGTGACATAATCCTTCTCTCCATGAACTCCCCTCTTTCCTGGAAGACATGCCAAAAGCTTCTAACAAAGCTCAGGTGTTGTGGTCACATTTCTGAAGGTCAGAGAATTAAACTGAGTCATACCCATTCTACAGAAGCTCTTTCCCATAAAGTGTTTTGGGAGGTTGTTGGAAAGCTGAACGGTATAGCACTGAAAAGCTGGACAAGTTAACTCAGGCTCTGAATGGGACTTAGTAAGTGGCCACACTTCTAAGCAAAAAATAAGGGAAAAATCTGGGAAATACTGCGACATGGGGAATTGATGTTGGGAGGAGATTAACAGTCTCTGTATCTTGAATAATTGTTTAACAAATATAAAAACACATGCTTTGCCAGTCTGAGTACCATGTTAGGCCAAAAGATTACAAAAGCGAAGAAAAGATATACATCGTCCCTGCTCATGGAGATTATACCTTCACGAGTAAGATGAGCATTAAACCACTTATTGAAGTACATGGTTGATGAGGATAGTTTAAGTACTAGGAATAAACACCACTATCTTTTCCTGTCCTATAACTTTTTAAAGTCTTCAGATTTTCATTTATTTATTGAAATATTTTCCAATATCATTTGGGGTCTTCCTTCCCATTTGGTGTGATTGCCTTGATAGAATTCAAGGTCGTGTCCGGTGCAAGTGTGTGGGTAATCATTATGTACCAAGTTATTATGCCAAACCTGCCCCATACCAGAGATGTGTGTCCCTGTGTCCCTGAGGGAAAATACAGACACAAGAAAATGACCAATAAGTGGAATAAGAACAAACTTTGTTTTTTTTTTAGCCAGGGACTTTGGTTCCAAGCCAGAGTGTCTAACTTTACAAAGCTGGTCTGAACCACATGTTTTGTCACTGTCCCGAGTATAAAACTATGTGACTTGGGGAATGTCTGGGCATTACATTCAAAACACACTGATTCAAAACCCCTTGAAACATAATGTAAGCCTTTGCGGAAGGTTCTAGAAGACATAGCAAAGGGTTGAATTACCTCAACACCTGCTGTGTCCTAAAACTCTTCTTCACCCTTCGATATCCCTCCATTGCTTTATAGTGGGCGAGCTGCTCTAATCTCACTTCTCTTTCCTCTCATTTTTTTTCTCCTTCCCTTCGGGACCAAGAGACCAAACCACAATGGCTCAAAATCCTCTCTCCTTCTCCTGCATCCCTCTCTGCCCCTCGAGATAAATCGTTTTGCCTTTCTTCATATAAATCCATCTTGCAATTTAGCACTTCTCCATCAGCGTGCCTCCTCTGATGTTGGCATTGTGCCCCTAGCAGGCTTTTCCATAGTCTCTTTTCAAGGTCTGGCTTCGTCTTCCAGCTACTGGCTCTTGTGTAAGATCTAGAAGGCAAATGAGAAGGATGAGCTGCCATTCTGGAGGAGAGGTGGTAGTTGCAGGTAGTCGTATAAGCAGAGCCGAGTTCTTCACAGACCAGCTTTGTCAGCTGAACTCACTGGTGGTCACTCGCCCAGTAATTGCTGAGATTTGGTGCAGCTTCTGATGCTTCGGTCCCAGCATCCCTGAGCTTGACCTTTGCGCTCCCAACCTCTCTGGTGGAAGCTTGGGTTCCCCACATGAAAGCTCTCCTTCCTTGAAATTTCTGGAGCGAGGCTGCTGTGACATCTGGTTTACCTGGGACAGTCCTGTTTACATCTGTTGTCCCTGCTAATAATTAATAATGCCTCCTTTTGCTCTCAAAGTGTTCCAGAGTGAGTAATAAATTCTACTGATTGCTTTGCTTCGCGAAGTTCCTGTTTCTCTGATGGAATCCTGCCCACTGTACCTGCCTCTTATGATTCTCTCCTGTCATTGGCCTGAGGTCCAATAAACAGGCCAGTCCAGTGGAGGGCACGTCTGTGAATGCTTCCTTTTGGTCTCTGTCACATTTCGAATGAGGTATCTCCAAGTGGAAACCTGAAGTAGCCTCCAGGTAAAGCTCACTTGTGCCTCTGGTCCTGGGTCTGTCCCGGGTGCAGCAGGGACGGGCCCCTGGAGAAATGCCACTGAGCCTTTCTAACCAAGGAAGGAAGCCCACACCCATGTATGCTTGAAAACTGCTGGGTTAGTTCTACAGCTAGAAAACAAGGCTCAGTGACAGGTCTTTGACCTTTACCAAATTGGGTCATCTCTTTCCTTGGGGGGTGAAGAGGAATGAGTTAGAGGAAAGCGATGCACTTCTCTCAAGAGACAAAAGTATAGTTTCATGTTGGGGTGCCTGGGTGGCTCAGTTGATTTGAGTTGGCTCAGTTGAGCTCTTGATTGGGCTCAGGTCATAATCTCACAGTTTGTGAGTTCAAGCCCTGTGTCAGGCTCTGTGCTGACAGTGTGGAGTCTGCTTGGGATTCTCTCTCTCTCTGCCCCTCCCCAGCTTGTGCTCTCTCTCAAAATAAATAAATAACCTTTTTTTTTTTTTTTTTTATTTTTTTTTTTTTTTTTTAAGGCATAGGTTCTTGTTAAACTGCTTCCCTCTGTGCTCACAAGCAATGGCCTGGTGGCCATTCGACACAGTAATGTCAGTGCTAAACGGTGAGCTCTAGATGCTAAGGGCTAGGAAGCTCCTCATTTGTAAGCAATGAGGGTCAAATTAGGGGATCGCCCTCACAGCCACTCCAAATGCACCAGGGCCTCTTCAAGCTGGATTTCAGCGAGGGCAAAAAGGGGAATGGAAGACAATGAAAAATAACATCAAGGGAGACACATTGCTTCATCCTGAAGCACCAGGGCTGGCCCAAGTGGGTTGTCCATTGAGCCATCAGCTTCAGGAGTCACAGCTGATCTGAATGCTAGATGACAAGAGGAGGGTCGTGGCTCTGTAACATAGTGATGCGCTCGAGACACACTTTCCTCTGGACCCCCAAATGCTTCATTCGCGGTAGACAAGCACTTTCCCCTTCTTCTGAGCTTCTCCTCCACAGTTTCTGTTTCCAAGTCTTTAGATGTGGGAACTGAGCAACTATGAGTCTTAGAGGCTATGAAGCATGTCTACTGAAATAGTACTATTTCATTTCCTTAACAACAAGGGAAAAGCATTTAATAGGAAAAACAGAAATGAGAAGAAAAAGATCATAAAAGGAAGGAAGCAGAAGGAACATTCTGAGAGATGCAGGGAAAAAAAAAAAAAAAAGCTTCCCTTGTTTAGAACAACAGGGACCCGGCTGAGAAAAGGATTTGTCATTTACAGCAATACTGTCACCTTTTTTGCCCAGAACTGTATGTTTCTGTCATTTTGGGGAGCAGTCCTTTTGAAAGGTTCATATTTCCCCACCACGGAAGACAAATAACTTTTGTATATTGCTGTTTTTAATTCTCAGTTAATTCTGAGTCTACTCAGTTCCGACTCGGGGGGCGGGGGGTGGGAGTGGGGGGAAGCTAGGAAGTGATCTGATTCAGCACCGTTGGTGAGTTTCGGTAATCCAGGATCTCAGTCGTGACTCCTTTTTAATTAAATGGTTACTGCACGTGAAACTGCAACCTATCCTTCAGTTTGGATAATTCTTACTATTCTCTTTCTTATTTTTTTATTCTCTGACCTTTTTTTCGTCCCTTTCTCTCTGCCTATAAATCAGATTAGCAATTGACCACCGGCTTTTCCACAGGGTTATTATTATTTCCATTGAAAATATTTATTGTGATGGTTGTACAGTTATACTAAAAATCACCAAATCATACACTTTAAATAGGTAGATTGTACAGTTTATGAGTACTGAACTATATCTCAATAAGATTGTTCTAAAAATTGGGGTGCCTGGGTGGCTCAGTCGGTTAAGTGTCTGACTCTCGATAATCAGCTCAGGTAATGATCTCATGGTTCATGAGATAGAGCCCTGAATCAGGGTCTACACTGGCAGGGTGGAGCCTGCTTGGGTTTCCCTCTTTCTCTTCTCTCTCTGCCCCTCCCCTGTGTGTGCACATACTCTACATAAATAAATAAGTAAACAAACACTAAAAAAAATTTAAAAAGATCCTGTGATCTCTACCACTCTGCACTAATGCCTCGCATTAAGGTCATTTATGAAAATCAATACAAGATTCACATCCAGTAGCCAAGCTATCACATTACTGTCTTTGTTGTGTTTACTTCAGTTTTTTTGCCATCTAGCCCCACAGTTGGAAGAAAGGAGTTGCTCTATCGTTTGTGGCCTTGGCCAGGGTTCGGGTGCGTGCAGTGAGGTGGTCACCTCGCTTGGCAGAAGTCCTCCATCTTCAGCGAGAAAAAAACATATGAACCCAAACTTCCAGGACAGCCAACCCAGCACTTTTATAAAGGGTGATTCGCTGGAATTTCCTCTCACAGTAAAGATAGAGGCAACAGTTTCTAAGTCAGCCTTTCTGGAAATTGGTAGAACACTGAGTTTTTGAAAACCAAACAAACCTCTTTTCTTTATCGACAGGTATCCACTAACTACCAAGAATCAAAACAAATTTAACTACCAGTAAATGTTTGTTAAATTAATAAACCAAAGCCACAAGGGCATCCCAGGTGGGAAAATCGTGTGCAAAGATCCAGGCAAGTGCAACTAGGCACTTTGCGATCGGTGAGTGCAGAAGCACAGCCCAGATGAACTGGAACATCCTCAGTGGGTTCTAATATGCTTACAGTGGATTGGGTAGGGAGGTTGGGTGGTGTGGGCAGGTGTCATGGGACAGGAGGCTAGAAAGGAATGTTTGGAGCAAGATTAGGAAAAGGCTTGTATATACACTATATGTTTGGGAGATTAGTTTGGAGGTAACAAAGAACCATTGGAACTTCTGTTTTTCTTTCAAAATTTTTTATTGTGGTAAAATACACAGAAAATAAATGATTAATAAATAAATAAATGACCACTTAATGATTTTTAAGTGGTCAATGGTATTAAATGCAGTCATGTTGTTTTGAAACTCAACACCATCTACTGTTTTTAAGGGTTACTTATGTATTTTGAGAGAAAGAGAGAGAGAGTGTGTGATTGGGTGAGGGACACAGAGAGGGGGAAAGGGCAGAAAGAGAGGGAGGGAGAATCCCAAGCAGGCTTCATGCTGTCAGTGCAGACCCTGACGTGGGGCTCCATCCCACAAACCATGAGATCATGACCTGAGCCAAAATCAAGAGTCAGAACCTTAACCGATGGCGCCACCCAGGCAACCCTTACCACCGTTTGCTTACGGAACTCCTTTCATCTTGTAAAACTGAAACTGCTCATCCGTTAAGCACTAACCTCCATGCGGAAACTTTCTCCAGCCCTTGGCAACCACAATTCTACTTTCTGTCTCTGTGATTTTGACTAGTCTCAGGATCTCATATAAATGAAATCATACAACATTTCTCTTTTTGTGACTAGCTTATTTCTCTTGGCATAATGTCCTCAAGATTCATGTATGTTGCAGCCAGCGTCAACTTTTCCTTGACTTTTTAAAGGCTGACTACTACCTCATGGTACATATATAGCACATTTTACTTATCCATTCATCCATTGATGGACACATGGGTTGCTTTCTTGTTTCAGCTACTGTGAATAAACTGCTATGAACAGGGATGTACAAAGATGTCTTTGAGACTCTGCTTTCTTTTTTATTTTATTTTTTTATTTAAAAAAAATTTTTTTTAACGTTTATTTATTTTTGAGACAGAGAGAGACAGAGCATGAACGGGGGAGGGACAGAGAGAGAGGGAGACACAGAATTGGAAGCAGGCTCCAGGCTCTGAGCCATCAGCCCAGAGCCCGACGTGGGGCTCGAACTCATGGATCGCGAGAGCGTGACCTGAGCTGAAGTTGGATGCTTAACCAACTGAGCCACCCAGGCGCCCCTGAGACTCTGCTTTCAATATTTTTGGGTATATACACAGAAGTGAACCCAATGGATCATGTGGTCATTCTATTTTTAATGTTTTCAGGAACACCATGCTGTTTTCTATAGCAGCCAGACCATTTGACATTCCTATCTACAGTGCACAACGTTCCAATTTCTCTGCATCCTTGTTATTGTTATTTCTGTTTTTTTTTTTTTTTTGATAGTAGCTTTTTACTGAGGTTGTATCTCATTGCACTTTTGATTTGCATTTCCCTACTGATAATTGATGTTGAGTGTCTTTTCATGTATTTATTGGTCATTCATTTATCTTCTTTGGAGAAATGTCTATTCAAGTTCTTTGGCCAGGTGTGCATCAGATTTTGTTGTTGTGGTGAGTTTGTGTTTTTTTTTTAATTTTTTTTAATGTTTATTTATTTTTGAGACAGAGAGAGACACAGCATGAGCAGGGAAGGGGCAGAGAGAGAGGGAGACACAGAATGTGAAGCAGGCTCCAGGCTCTGAGCTGTTAGCACGGAGCCCGATGCGGGGCTCAAACTCACGAACTGAGATCATGACCTGAGCCGAAGTCGGACGCTTAACTGACTGAGCCACCCAGGCACCCCTTTTGGTGAGTTTTAAGAGTTGTCTGTACATTCTGAATATTAGTCCCTTATAAGATGTATGATTTGCAGACATTTTCTTCCATTCTGTGGGCTATATTTTTACTCTGCTGATATTGTGTTGTGATGCAGAAATTATTTTATTTTTATTTTTTAATTTTCATGAAATCCAGTCTAGACCTATGCCTTTGGTGTCATATCCAAGAAATCATTGCCACATACAATGTCATGAAGAATTTTCCCGATGCTTTCCTTAAAATTTTTTGGCTTACATTTATGTGTCTGATCTATTTTTAGTTAACTTTTGTTTCTGGTGTTAGGTAAGGGTCCAACTTCATTCTTTTGCATGTGGATATTCAGTTTTCTCAGTGCCATTTGATAAAAAGATTTTCCTTCCACCACTGAATAGTCTTGACAGTCTTGTGAAAAACCATTTGGCCATACATCTGAGGGTTTACTTCTGGACTCTCTATTCTACTGTGTTAGTCTCTATATCTGTCTTTATGTTAGTACCATACTTTTTAAAAATGTTTTTATTTATTTATGTTGAGAAGGGGGAGAGGGGTTGAGAGAGACGGAGAGAGAGAACTTTAAGCAGGCTTCATGCCCAGAACAGAGCCCAATACAGGGTTCAATCGCATGAACCCTGAGATCATGACCTGAGCCAATATCAAAAGTCAGACACTCGGGGTGCCTGAGTGGCTCAGAGCCTGGTGTCTTCTTTGGACTCTGTGTCTCCCTCTTTCTCTCTGCCCTCCCCCACTCACTCTCTCTCTCTCTCTCTCTTTCAAAAAAATAAATAAACATTAAAAAAAAGAGTCAGACACTCAATAGACTGAGCTACCAAGGTACCCCAGTACCCCCCTAATATATATATATATATATATATATATATATTTCACTTCTGTAGCTTTCTGGTGAGTTTTGACAGGAAGTGTGAGTCCTCCAGTTTTGTTCTTCTTTCTCAAAAACTTTTTGGCTACCCAGGCTCTCTTGAGATTCCATGTGAATTTTAGGTTAGGTTTTGGTATTTCTGCAAAGGTGTCAATGGGATTTTGATAGAGATTGCATCGAATATGTAGGTTACTTTGGGAAGTATTGACATCTTAACAATACTTCCAATCTATGACTGTGAGATGTGTTTCTGTTTATTTATGCCTTTTAATATTTCTTTTAGTAGTGTTTTGTAGTTTTCATTATACAAGTCTTTCACTGTCTTAGTTAAATTAATTAGTAATATTTTATTATTTTTGATGCAATTGCAACTGGTGATGCAAAGTGAACCATCCACTTGGTCCTGGTACATGATCCTTTTAATACGCTGCTGAAATTAGTTAGCTAGTAGATTTTTGGGGACTTCTGATCAATATTTTTAAGGGATATTGATCTCTGGTTTTCTTTTGTTGAAGTGTCTCTCTCTGGCTCTGGTATGGGAGTAATTCTGGCCTCAGAGAATGAGTTAAGAAGTGTTCCCTCCTCTCCAGTTATTTTGGAACATTTTGAGAAAAATTATTATGAATTTTTTTAATATTTGATAGAATTCACCAGTGGAGCCATCAGGTCCAAGGCTTTTCTTTCTCAGGAGATTTTTGATTATTGATTCAATGTCCTTATTAGTTACAGGTCTATTCATATTTCAGATGTCCTATCTCTTGTGACTTTGTCTTATTAGATTTTGTCTCCATTTTCATTTTGGATCTTAGTTATTTGAGTCTTTTTTTTTTTTTTTGTCTACGTAGCTAAAGGTTTGTGAATTTTGTTTATTTTTTCAAAGCACCAACTTTTTCTTTTATTGATTTTCTGTGTTTATCTCTGCACTAATTTTTATTATTTATTTCCTTCTAGCTTTGAGTTTAGTTTGATTTTCCTAAGTTGTAAAATTACATCGCTGAATTGAGAAAATTTTTTTTAATTTTTAAATGTATTTATGCTAATAAATATCTCCTTATGTATCCCATAAATTTGGGTATATTATGTTTTTGTTTTCATTTGTGTTTAATTATTTCTAATTTTCTTTGTGATTTCTCCTTTAATCAGTTGGTTAAGACCGTCTTATTTATTTTTCACCAATTTCCAATTTTCCAGTTTTACTTGTATCGTTTATTTTGAACTTCATCCTATTGTCATCAGAGAAGATACTCTGAATAATATCCATCTTTTAAAGTCTATTGAGACGTAACTCATAGCCCAACAGATTATCTATCTTGGAAACTACTGCCCAGAAATAGCTTATTGAAGACGTTTTTGGAAGCCCCATAGAATGGTCTGGTAGAGTCATCATCCTCACTTGTCTCCATGGCATTCGATGGTGCTGACCCCCTTCTTTCTTTGGAAGTTCTCCTTGCTCTTGCTGACAGCACACATTTCCTAAGGCAGCAAGGGGAAATGCCATTTTGACAAAAACTCTGCCATTAACTTTCAATGAGTGAGATGTAATATATATTCCATTAGGAACTAAATGTTCATACTATTCCCGCCCAGTTATACATATTGGTGGGGAAAAGCAGAAAGATTTCAAGGCTTTTGCCAATTCTTCCCTACTGCTAAGGAGTAATTTAGTAGACATTTTGTTTAGCAGAGTGTATTTATGAGTCTTTCAATATATAAATACAGGCCCAAAGCCAAGGACGGGGTGAGGAACGAAATCGTTCTGAAGGGAATTACATTTCGCAGGGAAGAAGGACAGAAGGGAAACTCAGGAAAGAAAGAAACACAGAGAGGCTGGCAGGAGCTTGAAGGAGACAGAGGCAAGCCAAAATAACTCAAGACCCGACACTATGTAAATAGTGGTTAGTGAGAATCCTCCTGTCGACTACTAGCTTGTCTTAGGTGCTTGTGTGGGTCTGGGGGCATGATGGGGCCAGCCATAGATCTAGTTTCTGGGAGCTACAGAAAGATCAACATACCCGTGAAGGCGTCAGATGGAAAACTTATTCAACTGGAAATCTATCAGAAACCAGTCAGAAATCCTTTGCCAGACTCACATTGTCCACATCACTTCAATCAAATTCTTTCAACACAGCAACAGCAAGAAAGAAATCTTGTTCTAGAAACAACCACAAATAGCGTTACCCCAAACCTCAGCAGAAAGTTTCATCTAGACCGGCACAATGCAACGGAACTTTCTGCAATGACAGCAATATTCTCTATCAGCATTTGGTAGCATGATGGCTTTTACCACATGTAACTATTGGTCACTTGAAATATGGCTAATGTGACTGAGAACTGAGTTTTTACTTTTTCCTAATTTTTAATTAACTTAAGTTTAAGTAACACAAATGGCTAATGGCTATGCAATCTTTTTCAGTAAAGGGCCTTGTGGTCCACACATCATCTCTGTGGCATATTCTTTGTTTTTCTGTTTGTTTTGTTTTTGCTTGTTTTGTTTTCATACCTCTTTAAAAATATAAAACACTCTCAGCTGGAAGGCTGTACAAAAACAGGCCGCAGGCCAGATTTGGTTTGTGGGCCATGGTGTGCTGGCCCCTGACCTAATCTCTCAATGCTTTTGAAAATGTTTATGTTTTTAATATTACTAAGGATAATTGTTACTATCATTCAAGTTTTAGACGTGTGTGTGTGTTTTAAATGTTTATTCACTTTGAGAGAGAGAGAGAGAGAGAGAGAGAGAGCAGGGAAGGGCAGAGAAAGAGAGAGGGAGAGGAAGAATCCCAAGCAGGTTCCACACTGCCAGTGCAGAGACCCATGCAGGGCTTGAACTCACAAACCGTGAGATCATGACCTCAGCTGAAATCGAGAATCAAATACTTAACCGACTCAGCCACCCAGGCGCCCCAATTTTTCTTATTGTTGTAATAAAACATTCTGCAAATCATGTTCCATGATACACCCGTTCATTTTAGGTCCTCTCCACAAAGCAATAGCTCTGTGTTTGACTAGCTTGGGAAATACTGCATACTAAAACCCTATTTTTAAAGATTTACAATGCATATTAGAATACTAACGGCTCTGACGAGCTCACGCAAAATTTTATGCAAAAAACTGATTAGGTTTTTCTATACTTACTTCAACACGGTACATGCTGTGTGCAGTATATGTGTGTGCGTGCAATGGGAAGAGCGTGTATATTGCACACGGTGTGTAAATAGCTGCGTGGTGTGTATGTGTGTGCAGTGGGTACTGTAGGTGTGTGCAAGCAGCGGGTGTGTGTAGTGTGTGTCACCTATCCGGACTGTGCGGCACGAGTGCCCCACAGAACCCACTCTGAGAAACGCCCGCTGAACAAGCCTGATGATAAAAATCTTCCTCTCAGGGACTCGGAACAGAGGCGCAGGTAGTAATTAAGTGATATTCCGAAGGAGTGGGAGGATTTATTCCTGTTGAACTCGTTCAGAAAATCTGTCATGAAGACTTTCGAGAAAGGCTGGTGAGGTCAGCTCACCCTGGAATGTTCACAGGTTCCAGCGACGAGCAGAAGACATGCCCCTGGAAGGAAAGCCCCGGGTCCGGCAGAGCCGCTCTGCTCCCTGCACACGGCAGAGGCCCGAGCAGCTGCGGGAGCCAGAGGGAGGAGCTTGTGAGGGTGGCCGTGGGGGACTTGGGGAGCCCTTGCAAGACCAATTAAAAGTCACAATACTCCGGTGAGGAAAGGAGAGTTCCTGCCCCACTGTAATTGAGGAAACAGAGGGCGGCTGGCTTGAATTCAGTGGAGACCGAAGCGCAGGGTTTGCAGATCACACTCAGGAAACTCTAGCTGTTTCATAAGGAGGAAATACTGCCCTGAGCCCAGGAAAATTGCACTCAATTGCCTCATTGCTCTGCTAAACTTTGGAGACGCAAGCTCACTACAGAAAGGGCACTCAGTGCAGGAGTCTTCACGGAACCCCGTTACCTTCTCTGGGGAGAATAAAATTCCTAGATCCCATTTGGATGTTGTTCGTTTTTGCTCTCCAAGATGTTCAAGACGGGGAATGCCTGGGTGTGTCTTGCGGTGGCGACAGCCGCCGGGGGAGGCGCAGGGCACCCACTGCAAAGCTGCCCCTTCCTTTCGAGTAAGTGGGGGCTGAGGCTGTGACGCCACATAGTCACCTCCTGTGAAAGCCATTTCTATGTCAGCTTCTTACCTAGGGAGACTGGTATTTGAGTTCTTTTCTGCAGGTGTTTGTAGCAACTTTAGTGGTGCAGTTACCTTACTGGTTCCTGCTCTGACTTTTCATAACGTTTGAGGCAAATAGAAGGTGAGTGACCAATTTTCCTTTCCTGGTCCAGTGCAGATGGCGGGTAGCCAAGCTAAGTCTGTGCACGTCTCTGCTCTGCGGCTGTTCCTGCTTCTCCTGGGCTGGCCGAGCCCCAGAGCAGTCTGCTCTGTGCCTGAGGTAGCCCGGGAGCTGAGAGCCCCGGCCACACCCAGCTGGCCCATGGTTGGATTGGATCCAGGGGCGTGGGGTTACGCCAGGTGCTAGTGAGAGAGTTGGGTGTGCAATACCAGCACACGTTCCTTTCCCCACAGACAGGTGACTCACCTTTCCTGGGAGTATTCAGAGAAGTCTAATGAAGCCCGAACGCCTTCCATATATAAAAGAATACAGGTCTGGTGACGAAATTTCATGTTTCTTTCCTTGGGCCTTCGTCAAAGGGCCTCATCGATGTGGCCACCTGAGCTCCCGATCCTGAAGGCCAGAGTAGAAGAGGAGCAAAGAAGCAAGATGTCAGAGCCAGACTGTGTTTCATGGCTGGAAGCAGCGGTGACAAATGAGTGGCAGCCACGTGAGCCAGAGGCCGTAACTGGATGCACCCAGTGCAGCCTGAATTCTGCGTTGAACAAAGAACACAGGATGGCGTGATGCTGGCCGCAGCAGAATCCCCACTTGGCCACCAAGACAATCTTCTTGCTGTTGCTGAGTTTTATGACTGTGATGTCATTGAGTGCTGCCGACAACAGAGCTGTTATATCGCAAATGAAAGGGCCTTAAAACTAACTGAGGGACCCCTTTATGCCAAGACTGGAGCTTGTCATAAAAATCATCGGTCATTGATGTCTCCGAGCTTCTGAGTTGAGCCTTGGGGGAAAAGAACTGTGAAATTTGGGTTCAATTCAGTTGTTTTGATCTAGGCTTCTTTATGAGCAGAAAGAATGCAATTGGCCATATGTGACCCTGTATTGCAAGGAAATCCAATCATTCAAACAAGATAATTTGGCCTGTTGTCCAACAATTTCTCCTTTTCTCTTCAACACCAGGGAAATGCATTGAGGCCCTGTCTGACTACATTGTACTAGAGTTTAGAAAATTGCAATAGTTGCATTGTTTCTCTGGGTATGCCCCCAAATTGCATTGCAGACTTCCTCAACCAAAATAGCTCCCTGCCCCTCATGTACTGTTGGAATGAAGGACGTTTCTCAAACCAAACTTCCAGGGGGGACAGCCATCCTGTAAGCCAAGCAGTGAAAAGGGCATTAGTGTTCTGTCTCCTTTTTTTTTTTTTTTCAACTTTTCATCTGTTCACCTGACAGATATTCACTGAGTGTCAACTATGTGTGAGGCAATTGTACGAGGTACTGGAAATATAATGGAACCCTAAGGCCATTCCTGCCCTTAGGGTGTTCTGATTTGCTGGTAAGAAATATGCTTTTCTTTTGTTTCTTTATCTCCAAATTAAATCACTTCATTTCCATTGAGTGGCAGAAAATATCATCCTCAAAAATGATAATAACAGAAGCTGACCTTGAATTTCAAAAAATATTCACACAATTCTACATACTAGTTTAAATAAATACACAAACACACAAAGCAATGCTCTCTCTGTAATATATGTGGGGATGAACACCCCAGGTCACTGATAATGCTCTGTTCTGTGTGTGTGGAAGAGGAGAATGAACTCAGGAACCAGGGAGGGATACAGGAGATTTCAGTAAATGTTCAATATTTACTTATTTTTTTTTAGCTGGATACTGGGTACATAGGTGTTTGTAGTAAATAATGTGTATACATACTATGTATAAAATGTATACACACATGTACACAATACATAGAATGAATTTGAAATACTCACCATGAAAAAGCTATGGCTGAACAGTTGTGACCCAGGAAACCAGGTATGGCACCGAGCATTGACAGGACCCGCCTGTATCTGCTCTCTATGACACCTTCACCCCCAGACACATTTCTCTGGAGCATGCCTGTCTGTTTCTTTCACATTTCAATGCTTCATGTTAGTCCCTGCTCCCTCTCTTTCCCAGGTCTACACCTATACATATGACCCTTAGTTCAAAATCCCCCCTGGCAAGAAAGAGAAACTTTAAGGGAAGCAGCAGTGCGTAAAATCAACCCATTTTCACTCACTTACCACATTTAAGGGGGTGGGAGGGGAAGGATGATAAGGAGTCTGATGGCATCCTTAAAAAAAGTACCCAGTTCAAAGCATGTGGAATGGTGTGGAAGCTGAGATCCAGCAGAGAACTAACACTACATGAGGGCCAGAGTAGACTTTATGTAATTCTTTGGGATTTCTCAACTGGAAGATTCCCATGAAATTTTATATTGGATTACCCTGAGGGGGAAATTAAGTTGTTTTAATTACTGCTGCCTTTTGGCTTTATGAATTTTAATTAGTTTTCATATTTGTACTTTGCCCTGAGTCAGTTCTACTAAAGGCACAACTTTGAAAATAATAATGATAGTCGTATCATTTTCTCCTAGTAAATGCAGATTATATGTTCATCACAGCAGTGGAGAAATCTGATAGGGCCAGACCATGATACACAAAGTTCTGTCTGTTTTATGACTGTGTGAATTCAGAAAGTCTGAGCTGTTCAAGACAAACATTGCATTGGTCCAGACTGTGGACCTATCTTGACGTTTAGGGATTTTCCCATAGCCATTCACTCTAGAACATCATGCATCCAAATTGGTACTTCAAAGGTTGGTCTGAAATGCCAGAGCAAGGTGTGCTAAGTAGCTGGAAACTACCAGTAGCTGGCTGGTAGGGAATGGAGGGCCCAGGAGGGGGCTCGGAAATGAAGAACAAATAAGAAATAACAAGTAAGTTAATTTGGTTTGGAGGGCTGGGGCTCATAGTGGAGATGATACACTTGGGCAAGCCTAGGCTTTGCTTAGAAGACTTCCAGAAGCATACGTTGCCACTGACAAGCTCATGAGTTAGCCCTCCTGTGTGCATAGCCCAGATGATTTCTGTCCCTTGATGCTCAGAAAACAACATACTCCGTTTATGTATGTGAAGAGGTAGGAGCACAAGGCAACAGGGTTAACTTACAGGAAATGGGAAAGAATGTTCGAAGTCCAGACAATTCCAGAAATCTAGTCACCACAGTTATACTTCAAACAGATTAATTATCCAAATCTGAAAAAAAAAATGTGGTATCAGGAGAAAATCTTTCATATTCAAGACTTGAAAAATCAGTTAAGAGGTGTTCACAAATGCCCATTACTTGATTTTGACAATGAATGTGACACACGACAGCTACCAGGGCCCCAGGCTCTGGGATGCATCCGCAGAAAATAACGGGAACAAATGCTCAGCTACTGTGCTCGCCGGGTCCCAGCACTTGCACAGTGACTCTGGAAGCAGGCGCTGCCATTATCCCTACTTACCAGATGAGGAAGCTGAGGAAAGTAACTTCCGAGATCACACATAAGAGTAGTAAGGAGTATAGTTGGTATTTAAACTTAGAGGCTAAGACTTAAAAGTCCATTCTTCTATGATTAGAGCTATATAATTTTTCTTATGTTAGGCTTTCCTTTTACTATTTCTCCTTTCTTCTGCTCCTCACCACTGTTTACTCTTTGTTCTATTTTTTTCTCTTCCGACTTCTTCCAGAATCTCCTCTGCTTCCTCTCCCCGCCTTTGCTTCTTTTCTCTGCCTTTGTTTTCCACTTCTTGTCTTTCCTCTTTCATGCCTAGAATTTGTTTTTCCCTCGGTCACTGTTTATGTTTCTTTCTCCTTTAATTTGCTTTGCCACTCTATATTGGTGGGTATGCCCTTTGACTCTATGTCCCTAATATTCCTTTTCTGTAAAATAAGGGAAGCACGGTGCATAGTCGATAAGATTGCTTATTGGTATAACATTACACACATATATATGTATATACAGACACACACATATATATACACAAAATACTATACTATATAGATTTAGTATTCTTTGATTTAATTCAAAACGAGGTGATACACATATCTTCTACTGTTAAAAAATAATGCAACTAAGGATTACTATATGAATCTTTACAGTTATAGTACTCTCCTATTTTTTTTTTCCTTTTTTCCTTTATAAGTAAAGGAAAGAGAAGAAAAGAATTCTCATCCATGAACTAGAATTGATTTGGAAATCTGAGTGTGAGTTTTATCTGACAAAAGAGGATTTCTCCTTGGGAGATGGTGATAGACTATGTACCTTTTAGAAGAGTGAAGAGCTGGGGCGCCTGGGTGGCGCAGTCGGCTAAGCGTCCGACTTCAGCCGGGTCACGATCTCGCGGTCCGTGAGTTCAAGCCCCGTGTCGGGCTCTGGGCTGATGGCTCAGAGCCTGGAGCCTGTTTCCGATTCTGTGTCTCCCTCTCTCTCTCTGCCCGTCCCCCGTTCGTGCTCTGTCTCTCTCTGTCCCAAAAATAAATAAACGTTGAAAAAAAAAATTTTATAAGAGTGAAGAGCCATGGCTGCCCCAGAGGTGGGGGAGGGGGGGGAGCATAAATGTGATTTTGTGACCAGGTAACCTCAAAACACTCCCCTAAATCTGAGGTTCTATGAACCGCAAAACAACCTAGTGTAGGAACATTAGCATTTAGCTAGACTTTCCCAGAAATGCTTCCCAGATAGACTGGTTCTAAATAAACCCACCTACCTAGGTCCTGAAGGACAACTGGAAAGACTGTCATCCTTATCTATTGCCTTGGATTCTAGTTCATTTCCACAAGCATTCACAAGTGCCCACTACAGGGAAGAAGTGGGTTAAGCACTGTGGCTACCCGGGAACTGAGGCCAGCTCCTTGTCACAGGAGAGCACAAAGGTCAGGGCAGAGACAGATCCCTGTGGTCCCCCCAGGAAGAGACAGTGAGGCTACATCGCCTGCTGAGCTGTCCACCCCACAATTACAGGGGCAATGAGAAGCCTGCACATTGCCAACCGCAAGAAAGTCATCACTGTGAGTCATCTGCAAATATATCCAACTTTATGTCAGCTCCTTGCTTCAGCAGGTGGATCATTTATATTTTCGCTGGAAGCCATCTCCTGGTCTAAATGTTGGGTTGACTTGTTTTTCTGTTGAGGGAAGAAGGTGGCTTTCCCAGAAGTTCCCAGAATATGCCTGGACATTGGCAGAAGTCCAGGAACCTCTCTTCTACTCTCTTCTACTGTATGCAAACTTTCTTGACCAGCTAAATGTCTACCGTCTTCCAGACATTCCAGCCCTGAGAGAAATGGTCAACTCACAGTGGGATCACCACATGGCCATCTTTGTTGGCTTTCTGTCATGTTCATTAGTGGCAGGGCAAGTGTGAGGGATGCTCATCTTGGCTTGCCTAGTCTCTTGGCTCAGGAGGTCCCCGGAGGACACAGTAGCTCCCAGATCCTCTACATAGATTGTGTTCCTAGATCCCTGCCCTATTGTCCCCAACCCTACCCTCATCAGTTCTGCTGCTGGCTGGCAGTGAAAAATGAGAACATAGCTAAGAAAGGGAGATTCACAATGCATCTGACCTTTTCTGAACATGATTAATCCCTCTCCCATCTAATGTTTAAACGGAAAACATTTCAACAGTTATTGAAAGGGAAGAGTAGAAACTATTGAATATGGCCATGCGTATCTTAGTCTTGGAAAGAAAGATTCTGATATGGCAAATCAAAAGAAATAAAAGCTTAAATATGTGAATACAAAGGTGGGGAGGCTTAAAGGAAGGTGTCCTTTATGTATTTGAACACAAATGTTGCAACACTATGTCAGAATGGAATTTCTCATGTATCTATTCATTTTTCCTTAGCGTGACAGTCATATTTTTCTGGAAAGCTCTATGGAATCCAGGTGTAATGAAATAATAATTAATATTTCAGTGGGGTTTAAAATCATAAATATAAAGGAAAACTAATTTTCTAGTTAGTGCTCACAATGATTAGATCAGCAATGATGCCATATTATTTTCACAGATGGCAAAATACATATTTGAAAGGGAAAAAGGAATGATCTTGGCAGAGTGATTACCTACCTCAGCTTAACATCTTACTCCCAGGCTTCAATTGCAATGCTTGGCGAATTCTAACATTCATGATCTGGCAACTCTTTTCACTGAGGCCAGAGGACAAAATAACTGGCTATAAATCAAGCCTCAAACAATTCTGCATGCTGGAGCTACACTAAATCAGTCTACCCACGCTGCCTTCCGGAGGGCCTTAAAATGTTTGTAAACAGCCACGTTATCTGTCCTAAACTCTTCCTCTCCAGACACAACTTCCTGAAAACCTCACGCAGCTCGGTCTATACTGGAACCTCATTTTCAGTTTGGTCTTGACATTGACGCTCTTATTAGACATGATGCACTGCAAGCTGCCAGCAAAACCCAAAATCACAAAGTCTTCAGGACCTGTGAGAGCAGCTGTGTGTGGAGGAAGGGAGCAGGAGATGGGGTAAGAGGGAAGAAACTACCCACAGAGCGGCTGCAGAAAAGATGGCAAGGCCCTTCCCTTGTGAATAGCAGATATGCTTTTTCTCTGGCCAGCGGTGGGAGGAATTACAATTCCTCGTGGCCAGTCTCTATTTATAACCAGTCTTTTCTGCCTTTTGCTTCAGTGAAAGTGGTTTCCAGGTCGTAAACCTCTGACTTGTGCCGAGTTTTCAGATAAAGGCCCACTTTCGAGCATCCGCCCAGCTCTTGGCACTGTTTTAAGGGCTGACTTTTCATCCCTGATCATTCCCTTCTCTTACCTATTTGCTTGTTTTGCTATGAGCGGTAGACACATGTGGGAAAAGGACCGTCAAATACAGGTTTATCCACATTTAACAGTAAATCTCTGGTCTGCCTGTGGAGTTGGGGAACAAGCACTGACCATGTGTGCAAGATAGGCCTTTGCTCCCCAGGATCTTGCCCATGCTTCTTAACCCATACGGGGCCTGGCCATTAAATAAACACATGAAAGCCCTCCATCAATTGGGCTAAGTGTCAGCTCATAAATACCTAATTGGGCTAGACTCTTTCTGTGACTCTAGGTATAAATGCTTCTATTACTCACCAGACATGGCTGCTGCAATTTAGGAAAATGCCTCTTGTCCAGAACTTGAAAAGTCATGCCTTATATCCAAAGGTCTCTTGTGACGAGATAAACTGGGATCTAAGTCTCAAAGCCCCTCCACTGATGTCCCCCACTGTCCAGTCAGCATCTGAATGAGTTTACTCACATGTGTCGAACCGATTGTAAAATGAAGGGTCTTAATTGTTGTTTTGTGTTATGAAAAAGGAAACCCAAACTCCTTGTATCAGTATGCTCAGTGTGGATACAATTGAGAAGAGGAAAATGGGGAACTTTAATGTGAGCACAAGACCCTTAAAAGTTCTTCCGATATCTATGACCTTACTCAAGTATAGGTTTGTTAAGTCCCATTCTAGAACTGATTTAATCCTCCTGTTTGGATTTGGGGAAGTCACAAAAGTCAGAGGAGGTGGTTTTGAAGAACTTCTGTGGTATTATGGTTGTATAAAAGAAGACTATGGAGGATAAAGACTTTAGCAAATTTCACATATACACTACAGTATCATTAACTATAATCACCATCCTGTACACTGGATCCCCAGAATTTATTCACCTTATAACTAAAAGTTTATGCCCTTTGATGAACATCCCCATTTCTCCTACGCCCTATCCCTGGGAAATCACCATTCTATTCAGTAGTTCTGTGAGTTCAACTTTTTAGCTTCTACATATAAGTGAGATCAGATAGTGTTTGCCTTTCTGTCTTTGACTTATTTCATTTGGCATAATGTCCTCCAGGTTTACCCATCTCATCCCAATGGCAGGATTTTCTTCTCTTTATGGCTGAATAATATTCCATTGTATGTATGTACCTCATTTTCTTAATCTATTTATCTGTCAATGGGCACATAGTTTATTTCCATATCTTAGCTGTTATGAATAATGCTGCAATGAATGTAAGAGTATTTCTGAGACCCTGGTTTGTATTTCCTATGGATATATATCAAGAAGTGAGCCTGTTGAATCATATGGTAGTTTTATTTTTGACTTTTTTGAGGAAATTCCATGTTACAGTTAATTTACTGTACCAATTTACATTTTTACCAACAGTGTACAAGGGGTCCCCTTTCTCTACCTCTCTGCTTACACTTGTTCTCTCTTGTCTTTTCGGTATCGTTATCTTAACAGGTGCAAGGTGATATCTCATCATAGTTTTGATTTACATTTCTCTGATGATTAGTGATGTTGAACATCTTTTCATATACCTGCTGGCCACTTGTATGTCTTCTTTGGAAAAAGATTTGTTCAGATCCTTTGCTCATTTTTTAATCCAGTTACTTACTATTTTGTTATTTAGTTGTATGAGTTTCTCATATATTTTATTAACCCCTTTTCTGATACATGGTTTGCAAATATTTTCTCCTATTCCATGGGTTTCTTTCCCATTTTGCTGATTATTTCTTTTGCTGTAAAGGAGCTTCTTCCTTTGATGTAGTCCCACTGGTTTATCTTTGTTTTTATTGACTGTGCTTTGGTGTCATATCCAAAAAAGTCATTGCCAAGACCAGTGTCCAAGATCTTTTTCCCTTTGTTTTCTTCGAGGAGTTTTACAGTTTCAGTTTTTACGTTTAAACCTTTAATCCATTTCAAGGTAATTTTTATGTGTGGTGCAAGATAAGGGTCTAATTTCATTCTTTTGCGTGTGGATATGTAGCTTACCTAACATCATTTATTGAAGAGACTATATGTCTTTGTTGTGTATTCTTGGCAGATTAGTTAACTGGATATGTGTGGATTTATGTCTGAACTCTCTATTCTGCTCCATTGGTTTGAATGTCTATATTTTTATGCTGGTGTCATACTGTTTTCATTTCTAAAGCTTTGTAATATAGTTTGAAATCAGGAAGTTAGATGCTTCTAACTGTCTTCTTCTTTCTCAGCATTGCTTTGGTGACCCAGAGTCTTTTATGGTTGCATACAAATTTAAGCCTTGTTCTATTTTTGTGAAAAATGCCATTGGCATTTTGATAAGGGTTGTATTAAATCTATAGATAGTTTTGGTTAGTATGGATGTTTTAACAATTTTAATTCTTCCAACCCATGAACTTGGGATATCTTTTCATTTATTGTGCCTTGTTCTATTTATTTAATCAATGTTTATATTTAATCAGTGTTTATATGTTTATAAAACTATAAAGGTACAGACCTTTCACCTCCTTGCTTAAGTTTACTCCTAGATATTAAAAAATTTTGATGCTCTTGTATATGGGATTGTTTCTTAAGTTCTTTTTCTGATAGTTTGTTGTTAGTGTATGATATACCACTAATTTCTGTATATTAATTTTGTATGCTGAAACTTTACTGAGTTTCGTTATTCATTCTAAGGGTTTTTATTACAACATAGTTTTAATTCTTCTTTTCTGATTTAGATGTCTTTCATTTCTTTGTCTTGTCTGATTGCTCTGGCTAGGACATCCAATATTATGTGGAAAAGAAGTTGTGAGAGTGTAAACCCTTGTTTTGTACCTGATCTTAGAGAAAAAGCTTTCAGCTTTTCACCACTGGGCAGGATGTTAGCTGTGGGCGTGTTTTATATGACCATTAATATGTGGTGGTACCTTTCCTCTATACTTAATTTGCTGAGAGTTTTTATCATGAAAGGATGTTGAATTTTGTCGCTTTTTCATAAGGTTATATTATATGGTTTTTATCCTTCATTTTGTTAATGTGTTGAATCACATTTATTGCTTTGAATCATTCTTGCATCCCAGGCATAAATCTCAACTGATAACGGTGTATGATCCTTTTATTGCGCTGCTGGATTTGGTTTGCTAATATTTTTTGAAGAATTTTTGTATCCATGTTCATCAGGGACATTGACTATAATTTTATTTTCTTGTAGTGTTGTTATCTAGCTTTGTTATGAGGTTAATTCCTGACTGCCAAATGAGTTTGAGAATATTCTCTCTTCTTCATTTTTTTGGAAGACTCTGAGAAAAATTGACCTTAAGTCTTCTTTAAATGTTTGATAGAATTCACCTGTAAATCCATCTGATTCTGGAATTTTCTTTGTTGGGAAGCTTTTTACTATTGCTTTGATCTCCTTATTTATTATCATTCTGTTCAAATTTTCTTTTTTTTTTTTTAAGTTTATGTTTTTATCTTGAGGGAGAGAGAAAGAGAGAGAGTAAGCATGAGTGAGGATAGGGGTTGAGAAAGAGGGACAGAAAGAGAATCCCAAGCACGATCCTCAGTGTCAGTGTAGAGCCCAATGCAGGGCTCAAACCCATGAACCATGAGATCATGGCCTGAGCTGAAATCAAGAGTCAGACACTTAACTAATTGAGCCACCCAGGCACCTCTGTTCAGATTTTCTATTTCTTTCTGATTCATTTTTGTTAGGTTTTATGTTTCTAGGTATTTATTCATTTCTTCTAGATTATTGAGGTTTTTTTCTGGAATGTAATTATTAATAGCAGTCTCATAATCTTTTGTGTTTATGTTTCCTTTCTCATTAATGGTTTCATTTACTGGCGATCTGTCTCTTCTGTTGTCGGTTAGTTAAGCTAAATGTTTGTCAGTTTTGTTTATCTTTAAAAAAGAAACAACTCAGTTTCATTGATTTTTCTATTGTCTGTAGGTCTAGTCTTTATTTCATTTATTTCTGCTTTGATCTTTATTATTTCTCTTTTTCTGCTAACTTTAGGCTTAGTTTGATCTTTTTTATTGTCTTTTTGATGTAAAGCCATGTTGTTTATTTGAGATTTTTCCTTTTTCTTAACGTAGGCATTTATTGTTACAACCCTCCCTCTTCAAACGCTTTTGTTGCATTCCATAAAATACGGTATATTGTATTTTCATTTTCATTTGTCTCAAGATACTTTTGGTATCTTTTGATCTTGTTAAGGAGTGAGTTGTATAATTTCCACATATTTATTAATTTTCCAATTTTACTCCTATTATTGATTCCTACTTTCATATCATTGTGCTAGGAGAAGATATTTGTATAAAGATTGATATTCCAGTCTTAAATTTGTCAGGACTTATTTTGCGGCCCAACACATGATCTATTTTGGAAAATGTTACATGTGCACTTGAGAAGAAAGTGTATTCTGCTGCTATTGGGTGATATGTTCTGTAAATGTCTGTTAGGTCCATTTGTTCTATAATATTATTCAAATCAGCTGTTTCCATATTGATTTTTTTGTCTGGATGATCTATCCAGTTATGAAAATGGGGTATTGAAGTCCCCTACTATTATTGTATTGCTGTCTGGTTTCCCTTCAGTTCCATTAATATTTGCTATATATATTTAGGTGCTCCAGTGTTGGGCATATGTATATTTACATTTATTTTATCCTTTTGGTGAATTGATCTCTTTATCATTATAGTTAGATAGTCTCTTGTGACCAGTTTTGACTAATAGTAAATTTTTTTCTGATATAAATATAACCACCTCTGTTCTTTTTGGATTACCATTAACATGGAGTATCTTTTTCTATCTCTTTACTTTCAGTCCTATGTGTCCTTAAAGTTAAAATGAATTTCTCATAGGCAGCATATCTTTGAATTCTCTCTTTCTATTTTTAATTTATTCAGCCACTCTGTTCTTGATTGGATAATTTAATCTCCTTACATTTAAAGTAATTATTTCATTGATGTCAGGGCTTACAATTGCCATATTGTTAGTTATCCAGTATCAACTCTCCTGTTTAGCATTGTCCTAGGAATGTTAGAGCATTAAGGCAAAAAACAAAAAATGAAGGAAAGAAAAGGCATACAGAAGGGAAATGAAAAAATAAATCTGTTCCTATTCACACATAGCAGATTTGCTTCATAGACAATCCCAAGGAATAGGAACAAAAAAAACAAAAACAAAAAACCTATAATAAAAGTGAGTTTAGCAAGGTTGCAGGATATAAGCATAACACACAAAACAATGTATTGTGTTACATAGAAATATATTTCTACACATTAGCAAGGTACATACAAACCAAAAATTTTAATAAATATATGTATTTATGTAATAGGTTCAGAAATGAAATAGAGATAAATTTAAGAAAACATATGTGGATTCTGTAGTCTGAAAACTATAAAACACTAATGAAATCAAGTAAGAACAAGATAATTGGAGAGAACACATCGTGTGTATGAATTGGAAGACTCAACATAGTAAAAATGTTAATCCTCCCCAAATTGATTCAATATGCCCAGTTAAAATCTCAGCAGGATTTTGTTTTGCAGATATAGACAAACTAATTCTAAAATTTATGTAAAGGCAAAGGAACTTAGAACAGCTAAAACAATTTTGAAAAAGAAGATAAGGTTAGAGAAATTATAAGATTTTAAGATTTACTGTAAAGGTACAGGAATCAAGAGAGTGTAATATTGGCAAAGAGATTGCATCAAAATGAATCATGACAGCAGCCCTGGGGGTGGCCATTACGATGCAATAATTAATGAGCCTGTTGTTTTGCCAACGGACACCTTCCTTCTGTTTGAGGTGGCCTTCATGAGTGAACATTTTGCCATAAAAGCATTTCCTTAGGTGGCTGGTACATTCTGTCTTTCACAGGACCCAGATCTAAGCTAGTTTTAGAAATTCAAAGTAGAGGAAAAAAACAAAAAACAAAGCCCAAGTGGGTCAGTTCTGAGATAACACGTTGGCTCTGAGGTCTTTAGATTCTGGAGCTGGTGAGGCGAGTATTCTAAATCTCAGCACATGGATACCTGAGCCATTGGATATATATCCTGTAGTACTTACGATTGGCTTAGGAAGTGGAGTAAGACTAAGAACTGTGCAGTGATTCTCCAATTTGAACATGCATCAGAGTCACCTAAAACACCTTGAGTTTTTGATTCAGTAGGTCTGTGTGGGGAATAAGAATTGGCCTTTCTAACAAGTGCCCAAGTGACGCTGATGTTGCTGGTCCAGAGATCACACTTGGAGAGTCAGTGGAATAGTGCACAGTAGTGAATCCATATGTGAAAATGCACAGGATACAAAGATAAAGAAAATGAAGATAATTATCAGTAAAATGCCTGTGCCATTCACTTCATAGGTTTATTATAAAGCCCACAGGCATAGATAATGCATGTGCATATCTCTGTATAAATTATCAAGTGCTACACAAATATAAAATATTTTATATCACCTTCAAAATACAGTCCTTCATTGTAAAGAATGAGGTAATATTTGTCAGTGTAAATCACTGGGTTTGGGAAATACCAGCTAGGCAGGGGGTAGTTGACATTTAGGATTAATAAAAGGTATATTTTGTGGTGAAATGGTTGATATACTTGATCTCTCAGTTTCTAGGCTACAGTAGCATTATGAAACTTGTGTGACTGACACTGAAAGATTCCCAGCTTTACTTATTTATTCTTTAAAGTTTATTTATTTGTTTTTAGAGAGAGAGAGAAAAAAAAAAACAAAGCAGTGGAGGGGCAGAGAGACAGGGGGGCAGAGGATCAGAAGCAGGCTCTGTGCTGACAGCAGAGAGCCCGATGAAGGGCTCGAACTCACAAACCACAAGATCATGACCTGAGCTGATGTCAGACGCTTAACTGACTGAGCCACCCAGGTGCCCCAAAGATTCCCAAATTTATGATTCAGTTGTTCAGTATGGACTGCATTGGGTTTTACATTCACACGGAATGGCAGTCCTGTATGGTGCATTCTTGCATTTGCTTCTATTTCACAACTGCTATTCTGAAGATGTGTCTGCTCCTGTACTCAGCTTCCTTACTCAGCATCTCTTCAAAGCTCCCACTGCTGGTTTCAGTATCTTTCAGGTAAAGGCCCAGCCAGCAGCTTTTAACTGCTGCTTTGTCAGAGGGGGACTTTGCCTGGGCCTCTTACCTGTGACTACTTGGGATTCTGGATCATCTTCCCTTCCTCCCAACTCCCACACTCCCATGCCTTCTCTTAGGTCTCAAACTGCATTGAGCTCACTAGAAAATGGAAACCACCCTAAGTATTTAAAACCCCAAAGATAGCTTCATGCTGTTGTTTTTGAAGCCTCTACCTACATGTGTAAGTTACTTCTCCATATTGCCTACTAACTAGGCTCTAGCCAGCTGCAATAGTTCCAGAATGGAGAAGGGCGGGAAAATCACACCTGGGTTGTTGGCATCCTTTCCCTCCCTTATCTCCACCATCAAGCACATGACATCTTCAGGTGAGAACGGAGTTATTTGCTCTCTCAAATGTTTCAGGTGGCCCCATGAGCATACTTGTCCTCTGATAAGAACCATGTTGTTGCTAAGGCTTTTTCATCAGTGACATAGACAGATTATAGATTGATTCATAAATATCCTGAAGGCAACCTTTGTTTAATTTCACATCCATTAGATTTACAGAAATGTATGTCTTACACAAGTATCAACCTCTTGAGGCATTATTTCTCAAGCACAGAAATCAAGGGGCTGGGCTAGGTGATATTAAAGAAAAATGTTCTTTGGTTCTTCAAAATTTTCCTATGAGAAAAAAAAAATGCATGGATTTGAGCTTTATATCACTGATTATGGATCCAATTTTAGGTTTTTTTTTTTAATGACTATTCTCTGTAGTTTATAATGGGGTATTCATAATTGTATCAGATTGAACCATATGAAATTGGCTTTTGTAGGTCAAAAATGGCTGAATATTTGCTATGGTTCAACCTAATATGTCCTAGTAGAGATAATAAAAGCCACATTTTAAGTGGACTTAAATTTTGTTACTGAATACTGTAAAACCAGGTTTTATACAGGGCATGATCTGTTAGGATCTAAGTTTTTTAGCGTCTAATTTAATGTCAAAGAAATGTCTTTGTGAGAAGGAAAGTGATGTATTTCTTTTCCTTCCTTTCCATCTTTCTTCACTTCTGGGAAACCAGCTCCCAGCATCTCTAGCTTGAGCTAATGGCCTAAAACATCTCCCAAGCCTGGGGAAGTCAGTCAATAACTGTCAGTCAATACAGGTGCATGGAACTTTATATGACTTTTCTTTCGCATGAAAGTTCAACCAGTGGAAATACTCATACTTTTCTTTTTTCAGAAGTCATACCACTTTAGCATGAAAAATCAGGAACTGACCAAAAATTGTAATAGCATTAGGTTCAACTCTCTCTTTTGCTGACCGTCTGTTTCTCTCTCTCTTCATGTCTTCACCACGATGCACGTGCCCTGGTGAACTGAGGTGTGTGCATGGCACCCTCCTTAGCTCTCTTAGCTCCCTTCCCTTCTGCCAGAAGGAGTTGTTTTGAAGTTTGTTGTGATCTAAAAAAGAGGAAAGTAGGGGCCATCATATCGGGTGTGGTGATGAGTGCCTGATACAACTACCAGGGGATATAAGGTGTCAAAGCCAAGTGGGACCCACGGTTTTGGACACTGGGAAGGGTAGGCTGTGTTTTTCAGGGATTCCTCTTGGAGTTGTTCTTCAGCTACAGGATTTTAAGGAATGCCTTAGACTGATTAAAATTTTTTTTTCAATGTTTATTTATTTTTGGGACAGAGAGAGACAGAGCATGAACAGGGGAGGGGCAGAGAGAGAGGGAGACACAGAATCGGAAACAGGCGCCAGGCTCTGAGCCACCAGCCCAGAGCCCGACGCGGGGCTCGAACTCACGGACCGCGAGATCGTGACCTGGCTGAAGTCGGACGCTTAACCGACTGCGCCACCCAGGCGCCCCATAGACTGATTTATTAGCATCTCAACTTCACTGGCATTTCAAGAGGAATGGTGTGACATCCTTGGAATATTTCAACCGGGAATCTCAACTCTTATGTTGCTCAAGTCTGTTCCAACTGTTAAAAACAAAAACGAAAACAAAAAAAATGGAATTTTGAGTGTAATCCCCTGTTACTGGTTTCTTTTTTGTTCCTGCCACATCCTGTGTACTCTAGTTTCCGGATCAGTGCTTCTTGAAAGGGTTGATTTTAAACAAGAAGTATTTCCCTAGCAACTAAAATGAGTTAGTTACTTTGGGGAATGAAACCAGCTGAAATTATACATAGCAAAACAGGTGCCCACACGGAGCGGGGGGACTCAGAAGAAAGGCATGAAAAGATGGGCTATCACCTGAAACGTGATGCTCAGAGCCTTGAAGCCTGAACTACTACTCTGCCTCCCTACCCGGCTGTACCCTCAGATGCCCAAGCCCAAGCCTCCTGGAGCTCTCTCCTTGGTTGATCTTCTTGGGGATGTGTATTTCTTCTTACTCCACAGCCTACAGCCCTGTACTGGCTCCCCTTTCCAGATGGGAAAGAATACTAATGTGCCTCCTAGAAATGAACATTCCTGTGGATGTTTCATCTTCTAACTGCCTGTCTATTCTTTTTTTCTCTCCACTTTTGCCAGCTTGGGCTATCCCTCATCACCGGCTTATTCTAGACTCCATATCTTCTATCCTGCAAGATCCACTACAGAGAATGTTTTAATGCCCTGAGGCCCCAGCCCCAAGTCTCCACTTAAATTCTGTACATCCTGCCTTCCCTGCACGTGGAGAATGGATGGCCCAAGCCTGGGCTGGAACATAGGCCACATTTTTCCGTGTTATATCCAAAGGTCAACCGTTTCACTTGTCCACTGAGAATCTGAAGCACATGGATCTCTCTGTTTAGAGGCGAATACCCATTTCAGGAACAATTCAGGAAATCGACCTCCAAGTGCTCCTGCCAAAAATATTACGGGAACTACTATTATTTAATCATCTAAGACTTACACCCTCTTATAAACATAACAAACTTACTTGTTTTTGCAGGTTCTCTACCTACCCTTTGGTAAGTTAAGCTCCCAAAAGCCAGTAGACCTGTCTAGTTCTCTCAAAAAGGCTTTCTCAGAGAAACATTGTTATATTTGCATTCGGCTGAACAACCACTGTGAAATCAGTATTTGACGAGCATGCTTAGGAATTCTGCAAAGGTGCAGCTGAAGACAGTGCCCACTGTTCTTCCGCATCTGTTACAGAGCAAGTGTGTTGGACAACTTCCTGACACAGGCTTTTTCTGTATGAAGAGTGCTGCTGACTCTGGTTTGGCTTCTTCCCCCTGCTTGTACTCATTTATTCTTCACCTACTTCTCACCTAGTTACCCTGATGTGCTTTAAATATTATTGTAAGCCGTCTTAAATTCTTTCTGAAAAAAAGTAGGTTACTCGTGTACTCCAGACTGACTGTGGGCTGAGAACGTCAAGAGATCGAAAGGCAAGCCCCCACATGTGAAAAAAGTGCTCAGTGAGCATCAATCAGAGCTGCTGCCTCCCCAACTGCAGCACCGCCCTTGATGCTCTGAGCTTTTTTGCCTAATACGGAGCTGTGTGCCCCCTTTTGTCCACATTTTCCACGTGGTTCCCATACTTCTCCAAATTCCTAGCTTATTCTAATTTCAGGTTAATTTCAAGCGCTTTTCGAATACCTGCTCAACCTGACGTCCAAGCTTTTGTTTGAACCATCAAAAGGGAGGGGCCTTTCCTCAATGCGGTGCTTTTCAGAATTCGGTCTGTTGTATTCTTCTGTACACCTGTATCGTTATTTTGCTTAGAACCTTCCTTTTGATGCCCTCGTTTTTCCTATTTGACCTCAAATCCATGGACTTGAGTTCAGCGTATTTGGTTGCTGATAGACTGTCATCATCGCCCCATTCAAGGCTTACTTTTCCTCTTTTTGTTAGTTACTTATTTACTTTGAACAAGGTAGCACGTGTCTGTAACCCACCCCCTCAGGACAGGACACTCACCTAAATCCCAGCCATGTGGTCCCTCCTGCAAGCTCTCTCCTGCATCCTCCCACATCAAAATCATCCCGAAGCTTATGCTTATCATTCTGTTGCTTCCTTTTCTAAGTAGTCTCGTTTCATCAATATGTATATCTAAAAATGTGCATTTTCACTTTTGTTGCTTTTAACCTTATGAAGAGAATCTGTGTGTATTATTTTGAGTCTTGCTTTTTTCATTCTATATCACACTTTATTTTATTTAGATCTGTCCTTGTTCTGCATGGCTGTAATTCATTCATTTTGACAATTGTGCAATATTTTCTTATTTGAAGTCACCGGTTTTTCATCTACTCTCATACCTATGTTAGATACGGTGGTGATTTCCATGCTATTGTTCAGAAGCCTCCAATGAACCTTTTTCTGCATATGGCCTGCAATTCAAGTGCAAAAATGTATCTTGGGTAAGGACATATCAGTGGAACAGCGGCTCATGAGGGCAGGCAGATGTTCAATTGTTTTCTAAAGTGGTCACACCAACTTATTTTGCCTCCAGTCACATACAGGTATCTCATAAATCCACACACTCCTCAATTTTTGCTATTGTTAGACATCTGGGTTTATAACAATAGGATAGGTAAAAAGTCTCACTGAAAAAAAATAGATTTATTTTAAAGATGAATAGTTAAACACTAGTATCACTTGTTATAGGGAGAAGGAAACCATGAAAAAAAAATCACATTTTAAATTGTTGCTAGAGGGGTGCCTGGGTGGCTCATTGGTTAAGCATCTGACTTCAGCTCAGGTCATGATCTTGCGGTTCATGAGTTTGAGCCCTACAGCAGGCTCTGTGCTGACAGCTCAGAGCCTGGAGCCTGCTTGGGATTCTGTGCCTCCCCACTCTCTCTCTCTGCCCCTCCCCCACTCGTGCTGTATCTATCTCTCAAAAATAAACAAACATTTAAGTTTTAAAATAAAATAAAATAAAATAAAATAAAATAAAATAAAATAAAATAAATTGTTGCTAGATACTCTCACCTACTGAATGCATTCAACCCCAGGTCACTGTTCCCTTTATTAAAAGGGAAAGCTAGCAGGTATTGGAGAATATTAGAGTCAATGACTTAGTCTGATTGAAAGACCACTGAAAAGGAAGTGACTTTCTTACCCTGTGATTGACTGGATCTAATTTTGGATACTCTTAATTCTTAGAATCACCCACACTACCACCCACTACATTTGCCCTAAATTGGTTCTCTGCAGTATTTCCTCAAATAATCTCTGTTACTTACAGCCAATTTCTAGGTGACCCTCTGAGGCTCTGATGCATATGCATCTATTTGAATAAATTCTCTCTGCATTTCATATCTAGAAAGAGTGCCTTCCTTGGGTGGAACTTGGGAAGATAACAGAGTCCTTTTGGATCTTACACTGTGCTTCGATATTAAGAGGTTGGCATGGTACTGTAAGACACCTGGCTGAAAGTTCTCATCTGTCTGAACTGGTTTTGGTCTTCCAGTCTTACATTAAATGTTTTGTGTCACATGTGTTGTAACACTATAAGCTACCTCAAGTGTTTCGGAAGCGTGTTTTAATAAATCATGCTTTTGAAAAGTGAGGTCTGGCTGACTGCAAATGACAGAAGGAATCAATGAATGGAGGCAATGATCAGTGCAAGTTCACATTGTTATTGAACTGTTAGAGGTGGTTCCCTCATGCCTTTCCTCCCAGATCACAGGCTTCTAGAAGACAGGAATTACCCTGCATTTCATGTTATATTCCTTGGCCCTTGGCAATATGTTGGATGGTAGGCACGAAGCAAACACTTGCAAAGTAATATGTGTAAGTGGGGACACCCTCTGGAGCAATGGCAGGACAGTTGGAAGTAGAATGATCTCAGTAGGCTTTGCCAACTTTCGCTTGAAATCTCAAAACTGAAACTCAAGGCTTTATGTAAGTTTAAGGAGATAACTGTGTCGTCAGGGGAACCAGGGTTCTACTTCAACTCCGCCAGTTATCAGCTGTGCAATCTTGGGTATGTTCCTTAATTTTCCTGTTTGGAGTGGTTACTCTGTAAAATGTGATCCATGATTCCTTCCAGGTTTAATGAGGTTTAATAAAGGCAAGGCATGGGCTATAGAGCAGATGCCTACATGTTGCTAATTCCCCTCCTCTAATTTCTTGAAGGTGTTGTTTCCCGTGTGGAATTAAAACTCACTTAGAGCTCCTGCTCATACATAATAATTACCATTAATTTTAGCTACAGCTAGATTATATACAATGGATTCGTGTGTTGAATTTTCGTCACCTTGATATATGACATTAGGCAGGTATTGTCTTATGTCAGCTATCCTTAAGTGACATCTGAGCTATCTGTCATTCTCCTGAGCTCATTCTTGTAAAACAGAATGAAAGAGCCTCTCTAAAATCTTGTTGCCTTCCCCTGTGGTAGACTACTATAATATAGGTTTTCTTCATCAAACCAGTCTGATGGTTTGATGGGTGATAACTCTGCTTCAGCTCTGAACACTAAATGTTCTCTCACTTCATACACAATAATAATAATAATAATAAAAGATATTCAGGGTGGTACAGACACTATATGTCTCCCAAAGGATTTTATTGACCCTGAGAGCATGTGCTAGAAACGAGGGATAACAGTTGTGTTCTGGGTGGGATAGGGCCTTGCATGTATACACCAAGACACCCTGTTAGGAAGGCTGGAGAATGTTATTCACATGAGGCCAGCATCAGATTCTGGGCAAATCAACGGGGGTGCTTGTAAGATATGAATCACGTCCATTATCTGGCCCACACTTAAGATTCCGAGTCTGTCAATGAAGTTGGTCAAAATTGGCAAAAATGTTCGTTCTGGTCTCCATGAACCCTGGAGAGCTATAAAATTGCTCTGAGTGGAAAATTCAACTCTAGCAGAAATTACAAGTCTGCAGCCAACACCACCAAGCAAACTGAAAACCAACCAGAATATTAAAAAAAAACAAATGACCACAAACCATACAAAACGTTCAGGTCTGTGGTATAAAGAAAAATACTCCCAAGACTCCAAAGGTCTGATTTATTAAAGACCCGAGTTCTTGCAAATGCATAAAATTGCACAATTACTCACAGAAAATCAGTCCTCAATGCATTTTGCACCAGGTAGAAGATATATGAAGAAAAACCCTATTTATATAAGGAGCCCAGGATCACTATGATTTATTAGGCAATTTCCCCACGTGCAATTCTGTGTGAGCACCAGGCCCAGCATGGAACCCTAACCAGGAGAAGAAATCAAGATGTGGCCAGAGGGCCCGGAAAATGTCTGGATTCAAGGGTATGTTTGTGTGCAACTTGGCAGTAATGAGACCAAGTAGGGAGGTTGGAAATCTTAAAGAAAGAAAAACATACCCGTTGGGCTTCAGCAGCTAAAGGAGGAAAGTTTTCCCTGAGAAGAGTCATTCACTCCCAGCTCACTCTGCTCTCCTCAGGACAGGACTTCCTGTCCTGAGGAGAGCAGAGCCTTCACTCCCCTTCCAAAAGGCCGAATCCACTATGGACCGGCACCCACGGCCCCCCTTCCCTGAGGGGTGCTGCTGTTGTGCTAGTCCAGAAGGCTAAATTTTGCACTGAGCTGCACAGAATTATTATGCCTTAGGGATGCAAAGGGAGGGAAGAAGATACTGGATCTTGAAGTCATGTTTGTTGCTGAGAACAGAGTGTATATTTTAGTCTAAAAATGCCAAAAACCACTCTCTGTGATCCCGGCTGCTACATCTAAAACAGATTGTTTGGGATGCTGGAAGTCTTAAGGAAAATTCATTTACACCAATGACTAGGAATAAGACTGAATCTCTTCCATGTTTCCCTGTCGTGAATTTCCCCAGGTAGTTTCGTGGAATATTGCCATGTGGCATATTTCTGTCTTCAGGCATTCACAGAATATTTAAATTACACAGCTGGAACTCAATATGAGATTATATTAAAAAGTTTAATTAGAAAATTTGTGTACATATATCAAATGATGCATATGTGGAATATATGTGTAGGTATATATGTGTGTGTAATTTTAATGTATGTACATATTTCACAGACAGAATTCCAGGATAACTTTGGTCTGGAAAATCCATTCCCCTTTCTTTAAGAAAGCTCAAGGCAGGGTGCCTGGGTGGCTCAGTTGGTTAAGTGTCTGACTTCCACTCAGGTCATTATGGCACGGTTAGTGGGTTCCAGCCCCGCGTCGGGCTCTGTGCTGACAGCTCGGAGCCTGGATCCTGCTTTGGTTTCTGTGTCTCTGTCTCTCTCTGCCCCTCCCCGACTCATGCTCTGTCTGTCTCTCTCTCTCCCCCTCAAAAATGAATAATGGTTAAAAAAGAATTAGAACAAGAAGAAAGCCCAAGGCATGGGCAACCTTCTATCAGATAGTTTTGATGTGGTGGAATTCAGTCTAATGTGTGCACTTGACCTGCAGGAGCTGGTGGGCCTCCATGTCTGTTCCTGTACCCCCAGCACCCCCTGAATGTGGGAGCTGGAGCTGCTCTGAGAGCCACCTTCAGGGAATGAATGGTCTCGCCCTCAGCCTTCACTCTGTGTTTGATTTTTTCACTTGTGGCTCCAGGTCAGTGTCCAGGCTCCTTCTGCGTCCGGGAAGCGGGGGAAAGGAAAAGAAAACTTGACTATTTCACCTGGGTCACATCACCCGCCCTTTTCTCCAACAAAATACTTTCTTCTGCAGAGGGTTATTCCCTGATTTCTTGGGCTCTCTTTTCCTCCCAATTTGCTTATTCGGCTCCCTGACTGCATTAAAAGTGTATATTTAAGGAAAACAAACAAGCAAACAAGTCATCAAAGCATCAAGTTTCAAAGCAACCATGTGAATTCAGAGAGATGCAGGTTCTAATCCCAGCTTCACAATCTGCCAGCATTTAATTAATCTGCACCACCGTTTCCTTCTCTACGAAATGGGGATTAGTAATTAACCAATTCAAAATAGAAGCTTATAACCTAGGGCCAGATCCATGCAAAATGCTTAATAAAAGGTTAAAACCATCATCGTTAATATTAACAGATGCTTGATGATGTTAATGAATCATTAAGCAGTTCAAATTCAGGCGGATTTTTTCCCCCAAATATATGTGCTTGTGTAGATATGCCTGACGTAGCCTCGGGCATCCTGAAAAGTATATCTGGGGTGTTGACGTGGAAAATTCACTAAGTGAACCCTTCCCTGCTGAGTCAGAGTTATTAGCCCATGGTCCTTACTTAGCCCCTTGTTTATACATAAAATGCCTGCATTATTTTTTATTCCTACACTTGCTTAATGTTTCTGCAGCTCTCTCTGTGTGCCGTAACTCTATGCAGCCTGATTTTTTTTTTTGTCTTGCTTCGTGAACAGACCGAAGGTCATGTCATGTCTTCACACACTTGGTACAGCACGGCACTCTCTATAAATGTTGTAGATAATCCTGAATGTAGAGGGCTCATCACACGTAAAGGGCTTTTCTGTAAATTTTGTTGTTGTTGATAATGTTCACTTGCTTCTTCACATAAGCCTGTCTCCAGTTAACACTGTCTTCAGAAGCAGACCCTCAACAAACTGTGTGGTTTCAAGAGGGAAAGTCACAAAAGGGAAGTTTAAGTTAAAGATGTTATTCACATATGTTGTCCTAATTGGTGGCCGAAGAAGTAGAGGTGATAGTCTATCTTGTTAACGATACTTTCAAATAGTTCAGAGCAGCTGTCTGGTGTCAGAATGTGGTTGGAAAAGCACCCTTGGCCAGTACATTGGCCTGGCTACCAGTATACAAGAGTCACTGGTTTGAGCAGGCTCTTCTATGGAAGCCCAAGTGATGTAGGATGTTATCATGACCCTTAATGCGAAGTTTCCCAACTGATGAGCACTTACCAGCGATTACTATAAATGGACTATGTTAGGTATTGTGTTCCTCAATCTGCACTTTCAGAGCCTTCTGAGGCTCAATTGCCAAAAAGAAATTTATAAAGTTCCACAGTTAAATGTGAAAAATATATCTCAGTTTGCAAATCAAGCTCTATTTGGGCACTGTGGCTTCAAGTGTTTTATATATATATATATATATATATATATATATATATATAT